>NW_017195009.1:0-9095 GCF_001704415.2 Capra hircus
GCCTCCTAGCTCGAGAGGAGGGATCCTTTCCTTGCGTGGTCGAGAAAGATTTCCCGGCGTTCCGACGCATCTCAAGAGGTCGCGCTCTCCCAGAGGAAAGGCGAGAGGAACTCCATGGTCGTGCCACAATCCAGAGTCCCCAGATGTCTCAGTCATTCCAGGGAGACCTGTTTTCCCTACACTGCCTCGAGTTTCAAGCCTAGGATGACTAAACACGGTGGCACGTGGGACAGCCCTGTGGGAAAGCCTCGTGGGAAAGCCTTGTTTGGAAAGCCTCGTGGGAAAGCCTCGAGGAAAGCCACTGATCCCTTGATCCACGCGACTGGAGCATGACACTGCTGCTACAGCTAGGGAGGAAAGCGCAGGTGCATGCCCCTCGAGACGAGGACTGACTCCCCTGGGGAGACTCCAGAAGTACCCCAAGATCCATGTCAGCACTGCAGAGGAAACCTCAGGTTCCGGCACTGACTCCACACAAGGTCTTAGGCCCGGCATCGACGGAGAGGAATCCTGAGAGGCCCCGAGCATTCGCATGGGGAGTGGCCTTTTCTGAGGCCCCAGAGCGGGACGTTGAGGTCCCCGTCGTAAGTCGAGAGCAACTACCCTATCTCGAGAAAATCCAGGAGGTTCTCCCCTCCAGGCGAGATGGGGCCCATTTCTGCTGAGGCGTCTCGAGCTCATCACACCTAATCTCTGGAACTTCCAAACGGTGCTTCACACCCTGGCTGCAACTCAAGATGTTCCCTACATACCGTTTCCACTCGAGAGGAAGCACGAGAGTCCCGCCCACATCCAGAGGAGCCCCGTTTCTGCCTACTAGCTCGAGAGGAGGATCCTTTCCCTGCGTCATCGGGAAAGAAATCCGGCGTTCCCGTCGCATCTCAAGAGGAGGCGCTCTCCACAGGAAAGGCGAGAGGAACTCCAGGGTCGTGCCACCTTTCCCAGAGTCCCCCAGATGTCTCAGTCCATTCCAGGGATACCTGTTTTCCCTGCACTGATCGACATTCAAGCCGAGGATCGACTCACAACACGGTGGCACGTGGGACAAGCATGTGGGAAAGCCTCATGGGAAAGCCTCGTGTGAAAGCTTCCAGGGAAAGCCACAGATCCCTTGATCCACGCGAAGGGAAGCGTGACACTGCTGCTACAGCTCGGGAGGAAATCGCACGTGCATGCCCCCGCTCGGGACGAGGACTGACTCCCCTGGGAGACTCCAGAAGAACCCCAAGGTCCATGTCGCACTGGAGAGGAATCCTCAGGTTCCGGCACCGACTCCACACAAGGTCTTAGGCCCCAGCATCGACGGGAGAGGAAATCCGAAAGGCTCCGAGCAACTCGCATGGGGACTGGCCTTTCCTGAGGCCACCAGAGGGGGTCCCTGTGGTCCCCGTCGTAAGTCGAGAGCACCTGCCGCAACTCGAGAAAATCCAGGAGGTTGTCCCCTCCAGGCGAGATGAGGCCATTTCGCTGAGGCACTGGAAGCTAATCACCCTAATCTCTGGAACTTCCAAAGGGTCCTTCACAGCCTTGCTGCAACTCAAGAAGTTCCCCGACATATCCGTCTCCACTCAAGAGGAACCCGAGCGTCCCGCCCGTATCCAGAGTGGCCCCGTTTCCGCCTGCTAGCTCGAGAGGAGGGATCCTTTCCTGCGTGGTCCTGAAAGAATTCCTAGCGTTCCCGTCTCATCTCAAGAGGAGGCGCTCTCCACAGTAAAGGCGAGAGGAACTCCAGTATCAGGCCCCATTCCCAGAGTCCCCCAGATGTCTCAGTCCATTCCAGGGAAACCTGTTTTCCCTGCACTGCCTCCACTTTCAAGCTGAGGATCGACTCACACGGGCACGTGGAAAAGCCCTGTGGGAAGCCTCCTGGGAAAGCCTCATGGGAAAGCCTCGAGGGAAAGCCCTGATCCCTTGATCCAAGCGAAGGGAACCGTGACACTGCTGCTACAGGTCGGGAGAAAAGCGCACGTGCATGCCCCCACTCGAGACGAGGACATACGCCTCTGGGGAGACTTCAGAAGACCCCGAAGATCCATGTCGGCACTGCAGAGGAATCCTCACGTTCCGGCACTGACTCCACACAAGGTCTTAGGCCCCGCATCGAGGGGAGAGGAATCCCGAGAGGCCCCCGAGCAACTCACATGGGGACGGGCCTTTCCTGAGGCCACAAGAGCGGGTCCCTGAGGTCCCAGTCGTAAGTCGAGAGCACCTGCCGCAATTCGAGAAAATCCAGGAGGTTCTCCCCTCCAGGCGAGATGAGGCCCATTTCCGCTGAGGCGTCTCGAGGAAAATCACACCTAACCTCTGGAACTTCCAAAGGGTCCTTCACACCCTTGCTGCAACTCAAGAAGTTCCCCGACATACCGTCTCCACTCGAGAGGAAGCAGGAAAGTCCCGCCATCAAGAGAAGCCCGTTTCCGCCTCTAGCTCGAGAGGGATCCTTTCCCTGCGTGGTCGGAAAGAATTCCGGCGTTCCCGTCAATCTCAAGAGGAGGCGCTCTCCACAGGAAAGCGAGAGGAACTCCAGGTCGTGCCACCATTCCCAGAGTCCCCCAGATGTCTCAGTCCATTCCAGGGAAACCTGTTTTCCCTGCACTGCCTCGACTTTCAAGCCGAGGATCGACTCACACCACTGGCACGTGGGGCAGCCCTGTGGGAAAGCCTCTGGGAAGCCTCGAGGGAAAGCCACAGATCCCTTGATCACGCGAAGGGAAGCGTGACACTGCTGCTACAGCTCGGGAGGAAAGCGCACGTGCATGCCCCCACTCGAGACGAGGACTGACTCCTGGGGACTCCAGAAGTACCCAAGATCCATGTCAGCACTGGAGAGGAATCCTCAGGTTCGGCACCGACTCCACACAAGGTCTTAGGCCCGGCATCGACGGAGAGGAATCCCGAGAGGCCCCGAGCAACTCGCATGGGGACTGGCCTTTCCTGAGGCCACCAGAGCGGGTCCCTGAGGTCCCTCGTAAGTCGAGAGCACCTGCCGCAACTCGAGAAAATCCAGGAGGTTCTCCCCTCCAGGCGAGATGAGGCCCATTTCCGCTGAGGCGTCTCGAGGCTAATCACACCTAACCTCTGGAACTTCCAAAGGGTCCTTCACACCCTTGCTGCAACTCAAGAAGTTCCCCGACCTCTCCACTCGAGAGGAAGCACGAGAGTCCCGCCACAAGAGGAGCCCGTTTCCC
Organism: Capra hircus; assembly: GCF_001704415.2. Classification (NCBI taxonomy): domain Eukaryota; kingdom Metazoa; phylum Chordata; class Mammalia; order Artiodactyla; family Bovidae; genus Capra; species Capra hircus. Next base: position 3,189 of record NW_017195009.1, read on the forward strand.
CCTCCTAGCTCGAGAGGGGATCCTTCCCTGCGTGGTCGGAAAGAATTCCCGTTCCCGTCGCATCTCAAGAGGAGGCGCTCTCCACAGGAAAGGCGAGAGGAACTCCAGGGTCGTGCCACCATTCCCAGAGTCCCCAGATGTCTCAGTCCATTCCAGGGAAACCTGTTTTCCCTGCACTGCCTCGACTTTCAAGCCGAGGATCGACTCACACGGTGGCACGTGGACAGCCCTGTGGGAAAGCCTCGTGGGAAAGCCTCGTGGAAAGCCTCGAGGGAAAGCCACAGATCCCTTGATCCACGAAGGGAAGCGTGACACTGCTGCTACAGCTCGGGAGGAAAGCGCACGTGCATGCCCCCACTCGAGACGAGGACTGACTCCCTGGGGAGACTCCAGAAGTACCCAAGATCCATGTCAGCACTGGAGAGGAATCCTCAGGTTCCGGCACCGACTCCACACAAGGTCTTAGGCCCCGGCATCGACGGGAGAGGAATCCCGAGAGGCCCCCGAGCAACTCGCATGGGGACTGGCCTTTCCTGAGGCCACCAGAGCGGGTCCCTGAGGTCCCCGTCGTAAGTCGAGAGCACCTGCCGCAACTCGAGAAAATCCAGGAGGTTCTCCCCTCCAGGCGAGATGAGGCCCATTTCCGCTGAGGCGTCTCGAGGCTAATCACACCTAACCTGGAACTTCCAAAGGGTCCTTCACACCCTTGCTGCAACTCAAGAAGTTCCCCGATACCCGTCTCCACTCGAGAGGAAGCACGAGAGTCCCGCCCAGAGGAGCCCCGTTTCCGCCTCCTAGCTCGAGAGGAGGGATCCTTTCCCTGCGTGGTCGGAAAAATTCCCGGCGTTCCCGCATCTCAAGAGGAGGCGCTCTCCACAGGAAAGGCGAGAGGAACTCCAGGGTCGTGCCACCATTCCCAGAGTCCCATGTCTCAGTCCATTCCAGGGAAACCTTTTCCCTGCACTGCCTCGACTTTCAAGCCGAGGATCGACTCACACCACGGTGGCACGTGGGACAGCCCTGTGGGAAAGCCTCGTGGAAAGCCTCGAGGGAAAGCACAGATCCCTTGATCCACGCGAAGGGAAGCGCGACACTGCTGCTACAGCTCGGGAGGAAAGCGCACGTGCATGCCCCACTCGAGACGAGGACTGACTCCCCTGGGGAGACTCCAGAAGTACCCCAAGATCCATGTCAGCACTGGAGAGGAATCCTCAGGTTCCGGCACCGACTCCACACAAGGTCTTAGCCCGGCATCGACGGAGAGGAATCCCGAGAGGCCCCGAGCAACTCGCATGTGGCCTTTCCTGAGGCCACCAGAGCGGGTCCCTGAGGTCCCGTCGTAAGTCGAGAGCACGCAACTCGAGAAAATCCAGGAGGGTATTCATTAAGGTGTGGAGTCAACCTGAGATTCCTCTCCAGTGCTGACATGGATCTTGGGTACTTCTGGAGTCTCCCCAGGGGAGTCAGTCCTCGTCTCGAGTGGGGGCATGCACGTGCGCTTTCCTCCGAGCTGTAGCAGCAGTGTCACGCTTCCCTTCGCGTGGATCAAGGGATCTGTGGCTTTCCCTCGAGGCTTTCCCACGAGGCTTTCCCACAGGGCTGTCCCACGTGCCACCGTGGTGTGAGTCGATCCTCGGCTTGAAAGTCGAGGCAGTGCAGGGAAAACAGGTTTCCCTGGAATGGACTGAGACATCTGGGGACTCTGGAATGGTGGCACGACCCTGGAGTTCCTCTCGCCTTTCCTGTGGAGAGCGCCTCCTCTTGAGATGCGACGGGAACGCCGGGAATTCTTTCCCGACACGGGAAAGGATCCCTCCTCTCGAGCTAGGAGGCGGAAACGGGGCTCCTCTGGATGTGGGCGGGACTCTCGTGCTTCCTCTCGAGTGGAGACGGGTATGTCGGGGAACTTCTTGAGTTGCAGCAAGGGTGTGAAGGACCCTTTGGAAGTTCCAGAGTTAGGTGTGATTAGCCTCGAGACGCCTCAGCGAAATGGGCCTCATCTCGCCTGGAGGGGAGAACCTCCTGGATTTTCTCGAGTTGCGGCAGGTGCTCTCGACTTACGACGGGGACCTCAGGGACCCGCTCTGGTGGCCTCAGGAAAGGCCAGTCCCCATGCGAGTTGCTCGGGGGCCTCTCGGGATTCCTCTCCGTCGATGCCGGGCCTAAGACTTGTGTGGAGTCGTGCCGGAACCTGAGGATTCCTCTCCAGTGCTGACATGGATCTTGGGTACTTCTGGAGTCTCCCCAGGGAGTCAGTCCTCGTCTCGAGTGGGCATGCACGTGCGCTTTCCTCCCGAGCTGTAGCAGCAGTGTCACGCTTCCCTTCGCGTGGATCAAGGGATCTGTGGCTTTCCCTCGAGGCTTTCGAGGCTTTCCCACGAGGCTTTCCCACAGGGCTGTCCAACGTGCCACGTGGTGTGAGTCGATCCTCGGCTTGAAAGTCGAGGCAGTGCAGGGAAAACAGGTTTCCCTGGAATGGACTGAGACATCTGGGGACTCTGGGAATGGTGGCACGACCCTGGAGTTCCTCTCGCTTTCCTGTGGAGAGCGCCTCCTCTTGAGATGCGACGGGAACGCGGGAATTCTTTCCGAACACAGGGAAAGGATCCCTCCTCTCGAGCTAGGAGGCGGAAACGGGGCTCCTCTGGATGTGGCGGGACTCTCGTGCTTCCTCTCGAGTGGAGACGGGTATGTCGGGGAACTTCTTGAGTGCAGCAAGGGTGTGAAGGACCCTTTGGAAGTTCCAGAGGTTAGGTGTGATTAGCCTCGAGACGCCTCAGCGGAAATGGGCCTCATCTCGCCTGGAGGGGAGAACCTCCTGGATTTTCTCGAGTTGCGGCAGGTGCTCTCGACTTACGAGGGGACCTCAGGGACCCGCTCTGGTGGCCTCAGGAAAGGCCAGTCCCCATGCGAGTTGCTCGGGGGCCTCTCGGGATTCCTCTCCGTCGATGCCGGGGCCTAAGACCTTGTGTGGAGTCGGTGCCGAAACCTGAGATTCCTCTCCAGTGCTGACATGGATCTTGGGGTACTTCTGGAGTCTCCCCAGGAGTCAGTCCTCTCTCGAGTGGGGGCATGCACGTGCGCTTTCCTCCCGAGCTGTAGCAGCAGTGTCACGCTTCCTTCGCGTGAATCAAGGGATCTGTGGGCTTTCCCTCGAGGCTTCCCAGGAGGCTTTCCCACAGGGCTGCCCCCACGTGCCACTGTGGTGTGAGTCGATCCTCGCTTGAAAGTCGAGGCAGTGCAGGGAAAACAGGTTTCCCTGGAATGGACTGAGACATCTGGGGGACTCTGGAATGGTGGCAGGTACCTGGAGTTCCTCTCGCTTTTCCTCTGGAGAGCGCCTCCTCTTCAGATGTGACGGGAACGCCGGAATTCTTTCCTGACCACGCAGGGAAGGATCAAACCTCTCGAGCTAGGAGGCGGAAACGGGCTCTCTTGATGTGGGCGGGACTTTCCTGCTTCCTCTCGAGTGGAGACGGGTATGTCGGGGAACTTCTTGAGTTGCAGCAAGGGTGTGAAGGACCCTTTGGAAGTTCCAGAGGTTAGGTGTGATTTTCCTGGAGACGCCTCAGCGGAAATGGGCCTCATCTCGCCTGGAGGGGAGAACCTCCTGGATTTTCTCGAATTGCGGCAGGTGCTCTCGACTTACGACGGGACCTCAGGGACCCGCTCTTGTGGCCTCAGGAAAGGCCAGTCCCCATGTGAGTTGCTCGGGGGCCTCTCGGGATTCCTCTCCCTCGATGCCGGGGCCTAAGACCTTGTGTGGAGTCAGTGCCGGAACCTGAGGATTCCTCTCAGTGCCGACATGGATCTTGGGGTCTTCTGAGTCTCCCCAGAGGCGTAGTCCTCGTCTCGAGTGGGGCATGCACGTGCGCTTTCCTCCCGAGCTGTAGCAGCAGTGTCACGGTTCCCTTCGCTTGGATCAAGGGATCAGGGGCTTTCCCTCGAGGCTTTCCCATGAGGCTTTCCCACGAGGCTTTCCCACAGGGCTTTTCCACGTGCCCTTGTGGTGTGAGTCGATCCTCGCTTGAAAGTGGAGGCAGTGCAGGGAAAACAGGTTTCCCTGGAATGGACTGAGACATCTGGGGGACTCTGGAATGGGGCCTGATACTGGAGTTCCTCTCGCCTTTCTGTGGAGAGCGCCTCCTCTTGAGATGAGACGGGAACGCTAGGAATTCTTTCAGGACCACGCAGGGAAAGGATCCCTCCTCTCGAGCTAGCAGGCGGAAACGGGGCCCTCTGGATACGGGCGGGACTCGGTTCCTCTTGAGTGGAGACGGGTATGTCGGGGAACTTCTTGAGTTGCAGCAAGGGTGTGAAGGACCCTTTGGAAGTTCCAGAGTTAGGGTGATTAGCTCCAGTCGCCTCAGCGGAAATGGGCCTCATCTCGCCTGGAGGGGAGAACCTCCTGGATTTTCTCGAGTTGCGGCAGGTGCTCTCGACTTACGACGGGGACCTCAGGGACCCTCTGGTGGCCTCAGGAAAGGCCAGTCCCCATGCGAGTTGCTCGGGCCTCTCGGATTCCTCTCCCGTCGATGCCGGGCCTAAGACCTTGTGTGGAGTCGGTGCCGGAACCTGAGGATTCCTCTCCAGTGCTGACATGGATCTTGGGTATTCTGGAGTCTCCCCAGGGGAGTCAGTCCTCGTCTCGAGGGGGCATGCACGTGCGCTTTCCTCCCGAGCTGTAGCAGCAGTGTCACGCTTCCCTTCGCGTGGATCAAGGGATCTGTGGCTTTCCCTGGAGCTTTCACGAGGCTTTTCCACGAGGCTTTCCCACAGATTGTCCCACGTGCCACCGTGTTGTGAGTCGATCCTCGGCTTGAATGTCGATCAGTGCAGGGAAAACAGGTTTCCCTGGAATGGACTGAGACATCTGGGGGACTCTGGAAAGGTGGCACGACCCTGGAGTTCCTCTCGCCTTTCCTGTGGAGAGCGCCTCCTCTTGAGATGCGACGGGAACGCCGGGATTTCTTTCCCGACCGCAGGGAAAGGATCCCTCCTCTCGAGCTAGTAGGCGAAACGGGGCTCCTCTGGATGTGGGCGGACTCTCGTGCTTCCTCTCGAGTGGAACGGTATGTCGGGGAACATTCTTGAGTTGCAGCAAGGGTGTGAAGCACCGTTTGGAAGTTCCAGAGATTAGGTGTGATTAGCCTCGAGACGCCTCAGCAGAAATGGGCCCCATCTCGCCTGGAGGGAGAACCTCCTGGATTTTCTCGAGATAGGGTAGTTGCTCTCGACTTACGACGGGACCTCAACGTCCGCTCTGGGGGCCTCAGAAAAGGCCACTCCCCATGCGAATTTGCTCGGGGCCTCTCGGGATTCCTCTCCGTCGATGCCGGGGCCTAAGACCTTGTGTGGAGTCAGTGCCGGAACCTGAGGTTTCCTCTGCAGTGCTGACATGGATCTTGGGGTACTTCTGGAGTCTCCCCAGGGGAGTCAGTCCTCGTCTCGAGTGGGGGCATGCACGTGCGCTTTCCTCCTAGCTGTAGCAGCAGTGTCATGCTCCAGTCGCGTGGATCAAGGATCAGTGGCTTTCCCTCGAGGCTTTCCCGAGGCTTTCCAACAAGGCTTTCCCACGAGGCTTTCCCACAGGGCTGTCCCACGTGCCACCGTGGTGTTAGTCGATCCTAGGCTTGAAAGTCGAGGCAGTGTAGGGAAAACAGGTCTCCCCTGGAATGGACTGAGACATCTGGGGACTCTGGATTGGTGGCACGACCATGGAGTTCCTCTCGCCTTTCCTCTGGAGAGGCGCGACCTCTTGAGATGCGTCGGGAACGCCGGAAATCTTTCTCGACCACGCAAGGAAAGGATCCTCCTCTCGAGCTAGGAGGCGGAAACGGGGCTCCTCTGGATGTGGCGGGACTCTCGTGCTTCCTCTCAGTGGAGACGGGTATGTCGGGGACTTCT
>NW_017195010.1:0-9095 GCF_001704415.2 Capra hircus
CTCTAGCGAGCCTAGGTCTGTCAGGAAAATTCTTGGCTCCTATGGGGACACACCCTGTGTGTTAAACCTGCATATCGGACCTAGGGCCACAGGGCGCCTGTTCTCTCAGGGGGGACCCTGAAGTGGGCGGCCCAGCAACAGCCCTGAACATCCATCCGATTGCTCTTTTCTTCCTTCTGATAGAGCTAGCTTTGCTTCTCGCTTTGGCATTTCGAAGCCAGGGGGAGCCCACCCCGCTGTTGTCCTGGGGTCTATTGGAGGTACGGTCTATTGGACACCAGCATGGCACCCGACCCCCTCAGACACACTCCCGCAGCCTCCTTCCCCATGGGCAGGACTGTTCTGACCTAGGAATGTGTTCCCAAGGCTCAGAAAATGCAGGGAGAACACGGCCCTGACTCTGGAACTGAGGCCGTTGGAGCAGGCCTGGAGGTCTGACGTCTGAGACGCCAAACACTTGCTGCAAGATACAGGTGTGAAAACACACTCTCTGGGGCTGCCTTTCCTTCCTCAAAGGAAGAGAGCTTTTCCAGTCTCCTCCGTGCTGAGTCATACAAGGCTGCAAAGGTCTGGCTTAGAGGGCATTTCTCAGCGGCAATGGCCCCTGAGGCCCTGCACCCAGGGAGGGATCCTACCCTCCCAGGGGAAGTCAAAGCAACCTCCAAACAGCTGTTCTATCATATTTCCTCTGCAGGAGGGAGCTAGTGAGCCCAGGTCTGTCTGGAACGTTCTGGATCCTGCGGGGAAATCATCCTGGGAGCCACCTGGATACCAGTCGTAGGGGCTAAAATTCGCATTTTCCTTCCTTGGAGCCCTAACGCAGTACAGCCTAGCAACTGCTTGAAAATCCATCCTGTTGCTGTTTTCTTCCTCTGACAGAGCGAGCTTTGCTCCCATTTTGGGATTTCAGAAGCAAGGGTGGCCTGCAACTCCTTGCCTGGGGTCCATTGGAGGTGCAAGGTGCCCTCGACCAGGTGACCCCAGCATGACACCTGGCCCCCCTCAGACACACTCCCGCAGCAGTCCCCATGGGCAGGACTGCTCTCACCTAGGAATGTGTTTGCAAGGCCAGGAAACTGCAGGGAGACACAAGGCCCTGATTCTGGAATTGAGTCTGTTGGAACAGGCCTGCAGGTCTTCTGTCTAACAAGCCAAACACTTGCTGCAAGATACAGGCCTGAAAACACACTCTTGGCTGCCTTTCCTTCCTCCAAGGAAGAGAGTTTTCTCAGCCTCCTGTGGCTGAGAGTCACACAGGGCTGAAAAGCACTTGCTGGGAGATTCTTTTTCATTGGCCATGGCCCCTGAGCCCTGTGCTCAGGGAGGGCTCCCTCCCTCCCAGGGAAAGTCAAAGGAAGCTCCAAACGGCTGTTCAATCATGTTTCTGAGAGAGTCATTGCCAAGGCAGGTTTTCTAAGAAGTTCAAGGGTCCCAAGGAGAGAGGGGTCTAGAATTCTCAAGGAGGAAGAAAGGACAAACTGTTTTTCCCTCTACATTCCTTAGGATTATATAACAATCATGCATCCTTCTTGAGGACGGTCTCTGGAAAAAACCTTCTGGCTAATCCTGTTATCTTAAAATGTAAATTATGGGAGTAGGTCTAGTGAGTCTTTACAACCTCCAGACATTCTTTTGTTCGTCATAACTTATTGGAGAGTATATAACTCCATTACTAACACTAGCAAGGGGGTACGTTTCTGCCCCTTGTGATGTCTCTGTCAGAAGCTTTCTCTATCTCCTTTATCCTTTAATAAAACTCTATTGCACAAAAGCTCTGAGCAATCAAGCCTCGTCTTGGGCCCTGGATTGAATTCTTCTCCTCCATAAGCCAAGAATCCCAGCATCTTTTCGTGGTTCAGCAACAATATTTCATTTCCTCTGCAGGAGAGAGCTAGTGAGCTTAGGTCTGTCTGGAACATTCTTGGATCCTGTGGGGAAAATATCCTGTGCACACATCTGGATACTGGCCTAGAGGCCAAAATTTGCATTTCTTTCCCCGGGGAGCCCTAACGTGGTGTGACTTAGCAACTGCTTGAAAATCCATCCCATTGCTGTTTTCCTCCTTCTGACAGAGCTAGCTTTGTTCCCTGCTTTGGGATATCTCAACCGAAGGGCCGGTCCATAGCTACTCGCCTGGGGCCCATTGGATGTGCAAGGTGCCCTCGACTAGGTGACCCTAGCATGGCACTCAGCCCGCTCAGACACACTCCCGAGGCTTCTTTCTCATGGGAAGCACTGCTCCAACCTAGGAATGTGTCTGCAATGCTTGGAAAGTGCAGTGAGACACACAGCCCTGACTCTGCAATTGAGGCCCTCAGAGCAAGCCTGCAGCTCTGATGTCTGAGAAGCAAAAACACTTGCTGCAAAGAGAGGCCTGAAAACACACTCTCTGTGGATGACTTTCCTTCCTCTAAGGAAGATAGTTTTCCCAGTCTCCTGCTTCCTGAATGTCACACAGCTGGAATGCGCTTGCTTGGAGGTCGTGATTCAGTGGCAATGACCCCTGAGGCCCTTTGCCCAGGGAGGGCTCCCACACTCACAGGCAAATCAAAGCAACTTCCAAGTGAGTCAGCTCTTCACATCAAGTGGCCAAAGTATTGGAGTTTCAGGTTCAGTATTAGTCCTTCCAATGTATATTCAGACCTGATTTCCTTTAGGATGGAGTGGTTGCGTCTCCTTGTAGTCTAAGCGACCTACAAGCATCTTCTCCAACACCACAGTTCAAAAGCATCTAATTTTCAGCTGTCACTTTCTTTATAGTACATCTTTCATATCCATCCATGACATATGGAAAAACCATAGCCTTGACTGGATGGATCTTTGTTGGCAAAGCAACGTCTCGGCTTTTTAATATGCTGTCTAGTTTGGTCATCACTTTTCTTCCAAGTCATAAATATGTTTTAAGTTCATGGAGGCAGCCATCACCTGCAGTGATTTCCAAGCCCCCCAAAATAGTCTGCTGCTGTTTCCAATGTTTTCCCATCTATTTGCCATGAAGTGATGAGACTGGATGCAATGATTTTAGTTTCTGAATGCTGAGCTTTAAGCTAACTTTTTCACTCTCCTCTTTCACTTTCATCAGGAGACTCTTTAGTTCTTCTTCACTTTCTGCATAAGGGTGGTGTCATCTGCATATCTGAGATTTGATATTTCTCCCAGCAATCTGGATTCCAGCGTGTGCTCCCAGCCCAGTGTTTTCTCATGATGTACTCTGCATATAAGTTAAATAAGCAGGGTGACAATACACGCCTTGACATATTCCTTTTCCTATTAGAACCAGTCTGTTGTTCCATGTCCAGTTCGAACTGTTTCTTCCTGACCTGCATACAGGTTTCTCAAGAGACAGTCAGGTGGTCTGGTATTCCATCTCTTTCAGAATTTTTCCCAGTTTATTGTGATCCACACAGTCAAAAGGCTTTGGCATAGTCAATAAAGCAGAAATAGATGTCTTTTTTTCTGGAACTCTCTTGCTTTTTCAATGATCCAGTGGATGTTGGCAGTTTGATCTCTGGTTTCTCTGCATGTTTTAAATCCCTCTTGAACATTTGGAAGTTCACAGTTCATGTGAACTTGGAGAATTTTGAGCATTACTTTACTAGTGTGTGAGATGAGTGCAATTGTGCAGAGCTTGAATATTCTTTGTCATTGCCTTTCTTTGGGATTGGAATGAAAACTGACCTAATGACTAGATGTTTTCAATTGCATATGCTGAAAGAACTGGCTGTGCAGTTTTGAAGAAAAAAAAATCATTTTAACCCATTTTCTCTGAAGTGCAAGGCATATCATGGCCATCCCTGAATCAAAAGTCACCTTTTCTTTATGTAGTCATAGTTTCATGCCTAAATTATAGGCCAACTCATGCTCAAATGACTCTGATGTCAGGGCAGATCAACTAATAAAAAGCTTGGATTGTCCCTCTGGAGGAAAGTGAGATCTTTGCCCCACGAGAAGAATCTGAAGGGTTAAGGGAACTTGCAAGAGTGGGGAAAGCTTAGTCCATCCTACATGTACCAAAATCTTAAATAAGGCTTATTTATTTACCGAAGTAAAAACAGATGATGAAAACAATTAAAATCAATGAAAGGTAAAGAAATCATAGTCTGTTATCAAAAATTGCATTCTAAGAAAACTTTGTTCTCTTAACCTAGAGAGGAGACTAAATTCCATCTGTACCAGCTTACCAGAAGACAAACAAACAAACAAACAAATTATCGGTAAGCTTAAAAAAAGTATATTCCATATATCTTGAAGTAGCAGTATTTCTGCAAAGGCATCAGTGTGAAACCATAGAGGACATGGTTAAAACCTGATTAAATAGAAATTGACAATGTAATCTGGTCACTGCTGCGACTTGAAATGCTTTAATATGATAACTGGAATTATAACTGACAGCATTTGACCAGGACATATCAGATTTTCACGGATGTCAGATAATTTCTAGATATCTATATTAGGAACTGAAGGAATCTTTGAACCTAGGAAAGAAAACAACAGTCTCAAAGGCCCTTGCTGAATATCTATCAGCAAGGAATGTCTTTGCAAGGATCGCAAAGTGAAGGGAAATACACCGACCTGCCTCTGCAACTTCGGTCCTCTGAGCAGATCTGGAGGTCTCCTTTGTATAAGCTAACTGTTCCTTCCAAATAGAGGTTTGCAACACAAAAAACAAGTGGCCGCCTATTCTTCCTCGAAGGAGGATCTCTTTCCCACATCCTGCGAACTCCCTTTCCCAGCCTCCAGGAAAAGCGCGTCTTGCAGTTCCCTTTCAGAAAATCCTATGGACGGAGAAGCCTGGTAGGCTGGCAGTCCGTGGGGTCGCTGAGGGTCGGACACGACTGAGCGACTGCACTTTCATTTTCACTTTCATGCATTGGAGAAGGCAATGGCAACCCACTTACTGTTCTTGCCTGGAGAATCCCAGGGACGGGGGAGCCTAGTGGGCTACCGTCTATGGCGTCGCACAGAGTCGAACACGACTGAAGCAACTTAGCAGCAGCAGCAGCAGCAGTTCCTTTCTTAGGGGCAGTTATCCCTGAGATTGGGACCTGGAAAGGCAGAGCCACCTCCACACACACGTCTTTTTTTCTGTCCCTTTCCTCTGGAGGAGAGCTCTAGTGAGCCTAGGTCTGTCAGGAAAATTCTTGGCTTGATGGGATCACACCCGGTGTGTGAACCTGCATACCCGACCTAGGGGCCACAGGGCACCTGTTTTGCTCGAGTGGGTCCTGGAGGGGTGCAGCATAGCAAGAGCTTAAAAATCCATCCAATTTGTCTTTTTTTTTACCTCGGAGAGAACGAGTTTGCTCCACCTCCACCCTTTGGCAGTGTGGGGAAGAGGGCACCACCTCTCCCAAAGGGGACATAGGGCCTACCAGGAGAGAAAGGCCCCTTGAGGAGCTGAGCCCAGGTAGGCAGCCAGTGATGTCAAGCACACTCCCCTGCTTGCTTCTTCATGGGCACTCCCACGATCTGCTAGGAATGTCTTTGCAAGGATCTCAAAGGAAGGGGAGATACATGGCCCTGTCTCTGGAACTTCAGTCCTCTGAGCAGATCTGGAGGTCTTGAGTTGTATAAGCAAACCTGTTCCTTCCAAATAGAGGCTTGCAAACACACCCCCGGTGGTTGCCTCTTCTTCCCCGAAGAAGTCTTTCTTTCCCCACATGCTGCGAACTCCCTGTCCCAACCTCCAAGAATAGTGCTTCTTGCCATTCCTTTCTTAGAGGCAGTTATCCCTGAGCTTGGGCCGTAGGGAGAGCCCCACACTCACAGGGAAAGGCAAAGACTCCTCCATACATCTCCTCTATCCCCTTTGCTCTGGAGGAGAGCTCTAGTGAGCCTAGGTCTTTCAGGAAAATTCTTGGCTTGGACAGGATCTCACCCTGTTTGTGAACCTGCATACCCAACCAGGGGCCACAGAGCACCTGTTTCAGTAAAGTGGGCCCTGAAAGGGTGCAGCCTAGCAAGAGCTTGAAAATCCATTCAATTGCTGTTTTTGTACCTCTGACAGAGCGAGCTTGGCTCCACCCTTTGGCAGTGAGGAGAAAAGAGGCATGACACCCTCCCAAGGGGACATGGGGCCTACTTCGAGAGGAAAGGCCCTTTGTGGAGATGAGGCCAGGAAGGCACACAGTCGTGTCAAACACACTCCCACTGCTTGCTTCTTCAGGGGCACTCCCGCTATCAGCTAGGAATGTCTTTGCAATGATCACAAAGGGAAGGGGAGATACAGGGCCCTGCTTCGGGACCTCCGGTGCTCTGAGCAAATCTCTCCGAGGTCAACCCCAAGTTCAAGGTCAAGTTCAAGTTCAAGTCAAGTTCAAGTTCAAGGTCAAGGTCAAGTTCAAGTTCAAGTCAAGTTCAAGTCAAGTTCAAGTTCAAGTCAAGTTCAAGTTCAAGTTCAAAGTCAAGTTCAAGTTCAAAGTCAAGTCAAGGTCAAGGTCAAGTTCAAGGTCAAGTTGAAGTTGAAAAGTTCAAGTTCAAGTTCAAGGTCAAGTTCAAGTTGAAGTTCAAGTCAAGAAGTTCAAGTCAAGGTCAAGGTCAAGTCAAGTTCAAGTTTCAAGGTCAAGAAGTTCAAAGTCAAGTCAAGTTCAAGTTCAAGTCAAGTCAAGGTCAAGTTCAAGTTCAAGTTCAAGCAAGGGTTCAAGTTCAAGTCCAAGTTCAAGTTCAAGCAAGGGCAAGGCAAGGCAAAGGCAAGCAAGCAAGGCAACAAGCAAGGGCAAGCAAGCAAGCCAAGGCAAGGCCAAGGCCCAGGCCAAGGCAAGGCCAAGGCCACCAAAGCGACGCCCAAACCCCGTAACGCCTGACAAAAGGCAGAAGCCACTAGGCCCCTGTGCAGAGGAAGCCACTGAAGGCAGCAAGGCCACAGAGCTCCCCGACTCCCATTCCCACATGAAGATGTGAGGATAAAGGGCCTCATCCCAGCAAAGCACCCGCTCCCACCACCCCCAACCCCCCCCCGCCCCCGCAGCACGCCCCCTGAAACAACACTGTCTTCCCAGAAAAGAGAACGGAGAAGCCATGTGTGTGCCAAAGGAGCAAGATGAACGAACGATGCCACGCCCTCCGAATTTGGGCACACCTGACGCCTCGGAACCCGGGCCTGGCCGATGGGTCCCAGCCGTTCTCGGTGGGAGGGGGGTCAACACATTGGCCGAGAGCCCTTGCCCAGGCCACCCGCAAATCCCCTGAGATGTGATCCGACCACAGGGACCGAGGGCAAACGTACCGCTTGAGGTGCTGGAGGAGCCGGACGAAGCCATGGTGGGAGAGGCACACGGGCACGCTGCAGACTGCTGGCCGAGTGGGCGGGACCCAGCAGCTCAGGACTCTGGAGAACGGGAGGCGTCTCCGCCACCATTGACGTCAATAGGGTTTGGGTGGGTAGATGGAGGGGGCCGCCCCTGGCCTCTTTCCAAGCAGAGACCCTGGACGGAGTCCCGTGGAGCGAGTGGGCTTTTCCCGGGCACGGCTGTGCCCTGGACCGCCAAGATCCCCGTTGGGGTGGGCGGGCAGTTCGGGGCTTTGGTTTGTGGCCCTCCCTCGCAGCGGGGGTGGGTTCAACCCCGAGTGGATCAATCAGGGGCCCTCAGCAGTGCCAAGGGAACTCACCGCCCAGGAAACGCCCCTAGGTCCCTTTGAATTGGCCACCAACGCCCCCTTTCCCAGCCTGCCTTGCTCTGAGATTTCCCGCCTTTTCACATTCCACAGGTCCCTGGTCCTCGACTGTCCCCGCTGGCTCCTCCGAGGCATTCCGGGACACCAGACGCTCTCTCCAGCGCCTCCACCTAGATCCCTCGCTGTCCTCGCCTCCGTTTCCCCCATGCCCCCTCCCCAACTCCTCCGTGGGCTCTTGGCATCCTTTCCCTACAGCAGTCCCAGAGTGCCACCCCCGAGGGCTTTGAGTTGCCTGGAGCCCAAGGCTCCGGCCAGAGACCTGAGGGGCCAGCGTCTGGACTGGCAGCTAATGCCATTTGGGGCTTTTCTCACGTGGAGCCTGAGGCCCGCACCTCCGCGGGCAACCCCCAGCGCGAGTGCCCTGGAGATACCCGCCCAAGGGGACAGTGTATCCCCTACTGTGGGAAGGAGGTTCCTGTTTTCCCTGCACTGGTTCGACTTTCACGCCGAGGATCGACTCACACCATGGTGGCAAGTGGAATAGCCCTGTGGGAAAGCCTCATGGGAAAGACTCCAGGGAAAGCCACAGATTCCTTGATCCACGAGAAGGGAAGCGTGACACTGCTGCTACCGCTCGGAGGAAAGCGCACGTGCATGACCCCACTCGAGCCGAGGACTGACGCAAGCTTGGGAGACTCCAGAAGTACGCCAAGATCCATGTCAGCACTGGAGAGGAATCCTCAGGTTCCGGTCCCGACTCCACACAAGGTCTTAGGCCCGGCATCGACCGGGAGAGGAATCCTGAGAGGCCCCCTAGCACCTCGCATGGGGACTGGCCTTTCCTGAGGTCACCAGAGCGGGTCCCTGAGGTCTCCGTCGTAACTCGAGAGCACCTGCCGCAACTCGAGAAAATCCAGGAGGTTCTCCCCTCCAGGCGAGATGAGGCCCATTTCCGCTGAGGCGTCTCGAGGCTAATCACACCTAACCTCTGGAACTTCCAAAGGGTCCTTCACACCCTTGCTGCAAGTCAAGAAGTTCTCCGACATACCCATATCCACTCGAGAGGAAGGACGAGGTCCCGCCCATATCCAGCGGAGCCCCGTTTCCGCCTCGTAGCTCGAGAAGAGGGATCCTTTCCCTTCGTCGTCGGAAAGAATTCCCGGCCTTCCCGTCGCATCTCAAGAGGAGGCGCTCTCAACAGGAAAGACGAGAGGAACTCCAGGGCCTTGCCAGCATTCCAAGAGTCCCCCAGATGTCTAAGTCCATTCCAGAAGAAACTGTTTTCCCTGCACTGCCTCGACGTTCACAGCGCGAGGATCGACTCACACCACCGTGGCACGTGGGACAGCCCTGTTGGAAAGCCTCGTGGAAACCTCAATGGAAAGCGACAGATCCCTTGATCCACACGTCGGCAAGCGTGACACTGCTGCTGCTGCTGCTGCAGGTCGTGAAATGAGAACACAGCCAGCCCCACACGAGAT
>NW_017195011.1:0-9095 GCF_001704415.2 Capra hircus
CCTGCAGAGGAAACATGATAGAACAGCTGTTTGGAGGTTGCTTTGACTTCCCCGGGAGGGTAGGATCCCTCCCTGTGTGCAGGGCCTCAGGGGCCATTGCCGCTGAGAAATGCCCTCTAAGCCAGACTTTCCAGCCTTGTATGACTCAGCACGGAGGAGACTGGAAAAGCTCTCTTCCTTGGAGGAAGGAAAGGCAGCCCAGAGAGTGTGTTTTCACACCTGTATCTTGCAGCAAGTGTTTGGCGTCTCAGACGTCAGACCTCCAGGCCTGCTCCAATGGCCTCAGTTCCAGAGTCAGGGCGTGTGTCTCCCTGCATTTTCTGAGCCTTGGGAACACATTCCTAGGTCAGAACAGTCCTGCCCATGGGGAAGGAGGCTGCGGAGTGTGTCTGAGGGGTCGGGTGCCATGCTGGGGTCCAATAGACCCGGTACCTTCCAATAGACCCCAGGACAACAGCGGTGGGGCTCCCCCTGGCTTCCGAAATGCCAAAGCGAGAAGCAAAGCTAGCTGTATCAGAAGGAAGAAAAGAGCAATCGATGGATGTTCAGGCTGTTGCTGGTCCGCACCACTTCAGGGTCCCCCCCCGAGAGGAACAGGCACCCTGTGGCCCCTAGGTCCGATATGCAGGTTAACACACAGGGTGTGTCCCCATAGGAGCCAAGAATTTTCCTGACAGACCTAGGCTCACTAGAGCTCTCCACAGGGCAAAAGGGGTAGAACAGACTGTGGATGTGACTCTGCCTTTCACAGCGAGCATGGGGCCCTCCCTACGGCCCCGGGCTCCAGGGAAAATTGTCCCTGAAAAATGACCTCCAAGAAGCGCTTTTCCAGCAGGCTGGGATGCAGAGTTCACAGGATGCGGGAAAGTGATCGTCCTTCAGGGAAGAAGAGGCAGCCACCCAGTGTGTGTTTGCAAGCCTGTATTTGGAAGAAACTGGTTAGCTTCTTCAAGGGGAGACCTCCAGGTCTGCTCAGAGGACCGAAATTCCAGAGGCAGCACCATGCATCTCCCCTGTCCTTTCTGAGCTTTGGAAAGACATTCCTAGCTTATAGCGGTATTGCTCATGAAGAAGCAGGATGCAGGAATGTGTCAGACATGACTGGGTGCCTTCCTGGGTTCAGCTCCGTGAGGGGCCTTTCCACTCAAATTAGGTCCATGCCTCCTTGGGGAGGAAGTGGGGCCCGCTTGCCTCCAAATTGCCAAAGGCTGGAACAAAGCTAGTTCTATCAGAGGTAAGAAAAGAGCAATTGGATGGATGTGGAAGCTGTTGCTGGGCCGCACTGCTTCAGGCCCCCACCCCTCTGCCCCGAGAGAAACAGGCGCCCTGTGGCCCCTAGGTCCTGGATGCAGTTTCACACATAGAATGTGTCCCCATAGGAGCCAAGAATTTTCCTGACAGACCTAGGCTCACTAGAGCTCTCCTACAGAGCAAAGGGGATGGGACAGATGTGTGGCTGTGGCTCTGCCTTTCCCTGGGAGTGTGGAGCCGCTCCTATGGCCCCGGGCTCCAGGGGAAATTGCCCCTGAATAATGACCTCCAAGAAGCGCTTTTCCAACTGGCTGAGACGTGGAGTTCTCAGGATGCAGGGAAAGCGAGTGTCCTTCGGGGAAGCAAAGGCAGTCACCTGTTATCATAACTTACTAGAATAGTAGGTACCTTCTCCGGTTGGGCAGAGGCCTTCCCTACCTGATCTGAAAAAGAAAACGAAGTAGCTCGCTGATTTGAGAAATAATTCCCAGACTTGGGTTTCCAACCAGTATAGAATCCGACAATGGCCCTGTCTTTGCAGCCGCGTTAATTAACAGGTATGTGAAGCTCTAAATATCAGTGGAAATTACATACAGCATATAGGCCCCAGTGTTCTGGAATGGTGGAAAGAAACAACCAAACTCTTGAAGAGACACTTTCAAAATGGATCATAGAGACTGACTGTACATGGATGGGCTTGCTTCCGGCAGACTTACTCATATTACGGGTAACTGCACGTTCCCATAGTTGTTGTCCTTATGAAATTTTCTATGGGAGACCCCCTCCCACAGTGAGGCAGGTGTTAGCAGATTTGCCACAAGTAAGGGGGTGGGATTTCACAGCAGATGGAACAATTAGGTAAGGTAATAAATCAGGTAACTAAGTTTGCATAAAAAAGAATATCATTCCCCCTTGAGGAACAGATTCATGAATTTGTGCTCAGTGATCAGGTGTGGCTCAATGACTGGAAACACAGTTCCTTGGCCTGACATCGGAAAGGTCCTTATACTGTTGTTTTAGCCACAATTCTGAAAGAGATGGGAATACCAGACCACCTAACCTGCCTCTTGAGAAATCTGGATGAAGGTCAGGAAGCAACAGTTAGAGTAGGACATGGAACAACAGACTGGTTCCAAAAAGGAAAAGGAGTATGCAAAGGCTGTATATTGTCACCCTGTTTATTTAACTTCTATGCAGAGTACATCATGAAAAATGCTGGGATGGAAGATACATGAGCTGGAATCAAGATTGCCGGTAGAAATATCAATAAACTTTAGATATGCAGATGACACCACCATTATGGCCTGAACTGTGAAGAGGAACGGGTATGTCGGGGAACTTCTTGAGTTGCAGCAAGGGTGTGAAGGACCCTTTGGAAGTTCCAGAGGTTAGGTGTGGTTAGTCTCGAGATGCCTCAGCAGAAATGGGCCTCATGTCGCCTGGAATGGAGAGGCTCCTGGATATTCCGAGTTTCAGCAGGTGCTCTCGAGTTACGATGGGGACTTCAGGGACCCGCTCTGGCGGCCACAGGAAAGGCCAGTCATCATGTGTGTTCCTAGGGGGCCTCTCGTGATTCCTCTCCCGTCGATGCCGGGGCCTAAGACCTTGTGTGGAGTCGGGGCCGGAACCTGAGGATTCCTCTCCAGTGCTGACATGGATCATGGGGTACTTCTGGAGTCTCCCAAGGGGAGTCAGTCCTCGTCTCGAGTGGGGCATGCACGTGCGCTTTCCTCCCGTGCTGTAGCAGCAGTGTCACGCTTCCCTTCGCGTGGATCAAGGGATCTGTGGCTTTCCCTCAAGGCTTTCCCACGAGGCTTTCCCACAGGGCCCTCCCACGTGCCACCGTGGTGTGAGTCGATCCTCGGCGTGAAAGTCGAAGCAGTGCAGGGAAAACAGGATCCTCTGGAATGGACTGAGATATATGGGGGGACTCTTGGAATGGTGGCACGACCCATGAGTTCTTCTCGCCTTTCCTGTGCAGTGGGCCTCCTCTTGAGAAGCGTCGGAAACGTCGGGAATTCTATCCCGAGGAAGCAGGGAAGGATCCCTCATCTTTAGCTTGGAGGCGGAAACGGAGCTCCTCTGGATGTGGCCGGGACCCTCGTGCTTCCTCTGCAGTAGAGACGGGTGTGTCGGGGAACTTCTTGAGTGCAGCTAAGGTGTGAAGGAACTTTGGAAGTTCCAGAGGTTAGGTGTTATTAGCCTCGAGACGCCTCAGCGGAAATGGGCCTCATCTCGCCTGGAGGGAGAACTTCCTGGATTTTCTCGAGTGTGGCAGGTGCTCTAGAATTACGACGGGGACCTCAGGAACCCTCTCCGGTGTCCTGAGGAAAGGCCAGTCTCCATGCGGAGTTGTTCGATGGCCTCTCGGGATTCCTCTCCCGTTGATGCCGGGGTCTGAGACCTTGTACCGGAGTCGGTGCCGGAAACCTGAGGATTCCTCTCCAGTGCTGACATGGATCTTGGGGTACTACTGGAGTCTCCCGAGGGAAGTCAGTCCTCGTCTCGAGTGGGGGCATGCACGTGCGCTTTCCTCCCGAGCTGTAGCAGCAGTGTCACGGCTTCCCCTTCGCTGTGAAATCAAGGGATCTGTGGCTTTCCCTCGAGGCTTTCCCACGAGGCTTTCCCACAGGGGCTGTCCCACGTACCACCATGGTGTGAGTTGATCCCCAGCTTGAAAGTCGAGGCAGTGCAGGGGAAAACAGGATTTCCTGGAATTGACTGAGACATCCTTGGGGACTCTGGGAATGGTGGCATGACAGGGAGTTCCTCTCGCCTTTCCTGTGGAGAGTGACTCCCGAGAATTCTTTCGCTATCACGCTGGGAAAGGATCCCTCCTCTCGAGCTATGAGTCGGAAACGGGGCTCCTCTGGATGTGGGCGGGACTCTCGTGCCTCCTCTCGAAGTGGAGACGGGATATGTCGTGGAACTTCTTGAGTTGCAGCAAGGGTGTGAAGGACCCTTTGGAAATTCCAGAGCTTAGGTGTGATTAGCCTCGAGACGCCCCAGCGGAAATGGGCCCATCTCTCCTGGAAGGGACAACCACCTGGATTTTCTCAAGTTGCGGCAGGTGCTCTCGACCTATGACGGGGACCTCAGGGAACCGCTCTGTTGGCCTGAGGAAATGCCAGTCCCCATGCGAGTTGAACGGTGGCCTCTCAGGTTTCCTCTCCCGTTCGATGCCTGGGCCTAAGACCTTGTTTGGAGTCGGTGCCAGAACCAGAGGATTCCTCTCCAGTGCTGACATGGATCTTGGGGTACTTCTGGAGTCTCCCCAGGGGAGTCAGTCCTCGTCTCGAGTGGGGGCATGCACGTGTGCTTTCCTCCCGAGCTGTAGCAGCAGTGTCACGCTTCCCTTCGCCGTCGATCAAGGGATCTGTGGCTTTCCCTCGAGGCTTTCCCACGAGACTTTCCCACAAGGCTTTCCCACAGGGCTGTCCCACGTGCCACCGTGGTGAAAGTCGACCCTGGGCTTGAAAGTCGAGGCAGTGCAGGGAAAACAGGTTTCCCTGAATGGACTGAGACATCTGGGGGGACTCTGGGAATGGTGTCACGACCCTGGGACTTCCTCTCGCCTTTCCTGTGGAGAGCACCACCTCTTGAGATGCAACGGGAACGTCGGAAATTCTTTCCCACCACGCAGGGAAAGGATCCCTCCTCTCGAGCTAGGAGGCGGAAACGGGGCTCCTCTGGATGTGGGCGGGACTCTCGTACTTCCTCTCGAGTGTCGACGGGTATGTCGGGGAACTTCTTGAGTTGCAGGAAGGGTGTGAAGGACGCTTTGCAAGTTCCAGAGGTTAGGTGTGATTAGCGTCGAGATGCCTCAGTGGAAATGGGCCTCATCTCGCCTGGAGGGGAGAACCTCCTGAATTTTCTCGAGTTGCGGCAGGTGCTCTTGACTTACGACAGGGACCTCAGGGACCCGCTCTGGTGGCCTCAGGAAATTCCAGTCCCCATGCGAGTTGCTCGGGGCCCTCTCCCGGATTCCTCTCCCGTCGATGCCGGGGGCCTCAGACCTTACGTAGAGTCGGTGCTGTAACCTGAGGATTCCTCTGCAGTGCTGACATGTATCTTGGTGTACTGCTGGAGTCTCCCCAGGGGAGTCAGTCCTCGTCTCGGTTGAGGCATGCACGTGCGCTTTCCTCCCGAGCTGTAGCAGCAGTGTCGCGCTTCCCTTCGCGTGGATCAAGGGATCTGTGCTTTCCCTCGAGCTTTCCCACGAGGCTTTCCCACGAGGCTTTGCCACAGGGCTGTCCCACGTGCCACGTGGTGTGAGTCGATCCTCGCTTGAAAGTCGAGTCAGAGCGGGGAAACAGGTTTCCCTGGAATGAACTGAGACATCTGGGGGGACTCGGAGAATGGTGGCATGTCCCTGGAGTTCCTCTCGCCTTTCCTGTGAAGAGCGCCTCCTCTTGAGATGGGACGGGAACGCCGGGAATTCTTTCCCGGACCTCCCAGGGAAAGGATCCCTCCTCTCAAGCTATGAGGCGGAAACGGGGCTCCTCTGGATGTGGGCGGAACTATCGTGCTTCCTCTTCAGTGGAGACGGGTATGTCGGGGGAACTTCTTGATTTGCATCAAGGGTGTGAAGGACCCTTTGGAAGTTCCAGAGTTTAAGTGTGCTTAGCCTTGAGATGTTTAGGCGGAAATAGGTTTCATTTTGCCTGGAGGGGAGAACATCCTTGATTTTCTCCAGTTGCGGCAGGTGCTCTCGACTTACGACGGGGACCGCAGGGACCCGCTCTGGTGGCCTCCAGGAAAGGCCAGTCAAGATCCAAGACAGCACTGGAGAGGGAGAGACATCACGAGAGGCTCCCGAGCAACTCCCATGGTGACTGGCCTTTCCTGAGGCCACCAAAGCGGGTGCCCTGAGGTCCCCGTCGTAAGTTGAGAGCACCTGGTGCAACTCGAGAAAATCCAGGAGGTTCTCCCTCCAGGCGAGATGAGACCATTTGCGCTGAGGCATCTCGAGGCTAATCACACCTAACCTCTGGAACTTCCAAAGGCCCTTCACACCCTTGCTGCAACTCAAGAAGTTCCCCGACATACCCGCTTCACTCGAAAGGAGCACGAGAGTCCCGCCCACAACCAGAAGAGCCCCGTTTCAGCTCATAACTCGAGAGAGGGATCCTTTCCCTGCGTGCTCGGGAAGAATTTCCGGCGTTCCGTCGCATCTCAAGAAGAGGCGCTCTCCACAGGAAAGGCGAGAGGAAACTCAGGGTCGTGCCACCATTCCCAGAGCCCCCAGATGTCTCAGTCGATTCCAGGGAAACCTCTTTTCCCCGCAATGCCTCGACTTTCAAGCCGAGGATCGACTCAGACCTCGGTGGCACGTGGGACAGCCCTGTGAAAAGCCTAGTGGGAAAGCCTTTTGGGAAAGCCTACAGAGAAAGCCACAGATCCCTGGATCCACGCAAAGGGAAGCGTGACACTGCTGCTATAGCTCGGGAGGAAAGCGCACGGGCACGCCACACTCGCGACGAGGACTGACTCCCCTGGGAGACTCCAGAAGTACCCAAGATCCATGTCAGAACTGGAGAGGAATCCTCAGGTTCCGGCACCGACTCCACACAAGGTCTCAGGCCCGGCATAGACGGGAGAGGAATCGCTAGAGGCGCACGAGCAACTCGCATGGGGACTGGCCTTTCCTGAGGGCACTAGAGCGGGTCCCTGAGGTCCCCGTCGTAAGCCGAGAGCACCTGCGGCAACTCGAGAAAATCCAGGAGGTTATCCCCTCCAGGCGAGATGAGGCCCATTTCCGCTGAGGAGTCTCGAGGCTTATCACACCTAATCTCTGGAACTTTCAAAGGGTCCCTTCACACCCTTGCTGCAACTCAAGAAGTTCCCCGACATATCCCGTCTCCACTCGAGAGGAAGCTCGAGAGTCCCGCCCTCATCCTTAGGAGCCCCTTTTCCGCTTCCTAGCTCGGAGAGGAGGGATCCTTTCCCTGCGTGGTCGGGAAAGAATTCCCGGCGTTCCCGTCGCATCTCAAGAGGAGGCGCTCTCCACAGGAAAGGCCAGAGGAACTCCAGGTCATGCCACCACTCCAGAGTCCCCCAGATGTCTCAGTCCATTCCAGGGAAACCTGTTTCCCTGGACTGCCTCGACTTAAAGCGAGGATCGACTCACACCAACGGTGGCACGTGGGACAACCCTGCAGGAAAGCCTCGTAAAGCCTCGTGGGAAAGCCTCGAGGGAATGCCACAGATCCCTTGTTCCCCGCGAAGGGAAGCGTGACACTGCTGCTACAGCTCGGGAGGAAAGCGCACGTGCATGCCCCACTCGAGACGAGGACTGACTCCCCTGGGGAGATTCCAGAAGTACCCTAAGATCCATGTCAGCACTGGAGAGGAATCCTCAGGTTCCGGAACTGTATCCAGACAAGGTCTCAGGCCCCAGCATCGACTGGAGAGGAATCCCGAGAGGCCCCCGAGCAACTCGCATGGGGACTGGCCTTTCCTGAGGCCAGCAGAGCGGGTCCCTGAGGTCCCGTCGTAAGTCGAGAGCACCTGCAGCAAATCGAGAAAATCCAGGAGGTTCTCCCCTCCAGGCGAGATGAGGCCCATTTCCGCTGAGGCGTCTCGAGGCTATTCGCACTTAACCTCTGGAAGGTTCAAAGGGTCCTTCACACCCTTGCTGCAACTCAAAAGTTCCCGACATACCCGTCTCCACTCGAGAGGAAGCACTAGAGTCCGCCCACATCCAGAGGAGCCCCCGTTTCCCCCTGCTAGCTCGAGAGAAGTGATCCTTTCCCTGAGTGGTCGGGAAAGAATTCCCGGCGTTCCGTCGCATACCAAGTGGATGCGCTCTCCACAAGAAAGTCGAGAGGAACTCCAGGGTCGTGTCACCATTCCCAGAGACCCCAGATGTCTCAGTCCATTCCAGGGATACCTGTATTCCCTGCACTGCCTCGACTTTCAAGCCGAGGATCGACTCACACCACGGTGGCACGTGGGACAGCCCTGTGGGAAAGCCTCGTGGGAAAGCCTCGTGGGAAAGCCTCGAGGGAAATCCACAAATCCTTTGATCCACGCGAAGGGAAGCGTGACACTGCTGCTACAGCTCGGAGGAAAGCGCACGTGCATGCCCCCTCGAGACGAGGACTGACTCCCCTGGGGAGACTCCAGAAGTACCCCAAGATCCATGTCAGCACTGGAGAGGAATCCTCAGGTTCCGGCACCGACTCCACAAAAGGTCTTAGGCCCCGGCATCGACGGGAGAGGAATCCCGAGTGGCCCCCGAGCAACTTGCATGGGGGACTGGCCTTTCCTGAGGCCACCAGAGAGGGGTCCCTGAGGTCCCCGTCGTAAGTCGAGAGCACCTGCCGTCACTCGAGAAAATCCAGGAGGTTCTCCCCTCCAAGCGAGATGAGGCCCATTTCCGCTGAGGCGTCTCGAGAGTAATCACACCTAACCTCTTGAACTTCCAAAGGGTCCTTCACACCCTTGCTGCAACTCAAGAAGTTCCCCGACATTCCCGTCTCCACTCGAGATGAAGCACGAGAGTCTCGCCCACATCCAGAGGAGCCCCGTTTCCGCCTCCTAGCTCGAGAGGAGGGATCCTTTCCCTGCGTGGTCGGCAAAGAATTCCCGGCGTTCCCATCTCATCTCAAGAGGAGGCGCGCTCCTCAGGAAAGGCGAGAGGAACTCCAGGGTCGTGCCACCATTCCAGAGTCCCCCAGATGTCTCAGTCCAATCCAGGGAAACCTGTTTTCCCTGCACTGCCTCGACATTCAAGCTGAGGATCGACTCACACCACGGAGGCAAGTGGGACAGCCCTGTGGAAAAAGCCTCGCGGGATAGCCTAGTGGGAAAGCCTCGAGGGAAAGCCACAGATCCCTTGA
>NW_017195012.1:0-9095 GCF_001704415.2 Capra hircus
GGGGGGGAAGGAGATACTCAGAAAGTTCCCGACATACCCAGTCTCCACTCGAGAGGAAGCACGAGAGTTTCTGCCCCACATCCAGAGGAGCCCCGTTTCCGCCTCCTAGCTCGAGAGGTAGGATCCTTTCCCTGCGTGGTCGGGAAGAATTCCGGCCTTCCCTGTCGCATCCTCCAAGAGGAGGCGCTCCTCCACAGGAAATGGCGAGAGGAACTCCAGGTCGGGCACCATTCCCAGAGTCCACCCAGATGTCTCTGTCCATTCCAGGGAAACCTTTTTTCCCTGCGCAGCTGCCTGGACGTTCAAGCGCCGAGGATCGACTCACACCACGGTGGCTCGTGGGACAGCTCTGTGGGAAAGCCTCGTGGAAATCCTCATGGGAAAGCCTCAAGCGACAGCCACAGATCTCATGATCCATGTCTATGGAAGCGTGAAACTGCTGTTACAGCTCGGGGAGGAAAGCACACGTGCATGCCCCCACTCGAGAGGAGGACTGACTCCACTGGGGAGACTCCAGAAGTACCCAAGATCCATGTCGGCACTGGAGAGGAATCCTCAGGTTCCGGCACTGACTCCACACAAGGTCTTGGGCCCCGGCATCGACGGAGAGGAATCCCGAGAGGCCCGCGAGCAACTCGCATGGGGAATGGCCTTTCCTGAGGCCACCAGAGCGGGTCCCTGAGGTCCCCGTCGTAAGTTGAGAGGCACCTGCCGCAACTCGAGAAAATCCAGGAGGTTCTCCCCTCCAGGCGAGATGAGGCCCATTTGTGCTGAGGCGTCTCGAGGCTAATCAGACCTAACCTCTGGAACTTCCAAAGGGTCCTTCACAACCTTTCTGCAAACCAAGAAGTTGCCCGACATACCGGTCTCCACTCGAGAGGAAGCACGAGAGTCACGCCCACATCCAAAGGAGCCCCCGTTTCCGCCTGCTAGCTCGAGGGGAGGGATCCTTTCCCTGCGTGGTCGGAAAGAATTCCCGGCATTCCCGTCGCATCTCAAGACGAGGCGATCACACAGGAAAGGCTAGAGGAACTCCAGGGTCGTGCCACATTCCAGGGTCCCCCAGATGTCTCAGTCCATTCCAGGGAAACCTGTTTTCCTTGCACTGCCTCGACTTTTAAGCCGAGGATCGACTCACACCACGATGGCACGTGGGACATCCATGTGGGAAAGCCTCTTGGGAAAGCCTCGGGAAAGCCTCGAGGTAAAGCCCCTGATCCCTTGATCCACGCGAAGGGAAGCGTGACATTGCTGCTACAGCTCGGGAGGAAAGCGCACGTGCAAGCCCCTACTCGAGACAAGGACTGACTCCGCTGAGGAAACTCCAGAAGTACTCCAAGATCCATGTCAGCACTGGAGAGGAATCCTCAAGTTCTGGCACCGACTCTACACAAGATCTTAGGCCGGGCATCGATGGAGAGGAATTCTGAGTGTCCCCGAACAACTCGCATGGGGACTGGCCTTTCCTGAGGCCACCAGAGCGGGTCCCTGAGGTCGCCGTCGTAAGTCGACAGCACCTACCGCATCTCGATAAAATCCAGGAGGTTCTCCCCTCCAGGCGAGATGAGTCCCATTTGTGCTGAGGCGTCTCGAGGCTAATCAGACCAAACCTCTGGAACTTCCAAAGGGTCCTTCACAACCTTTCTGCAACTCAAGAAGTTGCCCAACATACCCGTCTCCACTCGAGAGGAAGCACGAGAGTCCCGCCGACATCCAGAGGAGCCCGTTTCCGCCTCCTAGCTCGAGAGGGAGGATCCTTTCCCTGCGTGTTCGGCAAAGAATTCCAGGGGTTCCAGTCGCATCTCAAGAGGAGGCGCTCCCACAGGAAAGGCGAGAGGAAAACCAGGGTCGTGCCACATTCCCAGAGTCCCCAGATGCTCAGTCCATTCCAGGGGAAACCTGTTTTCCCTGCACTGCTCGACTTTCAAGCCGAGGATCGACTCACACCACGGTGTCACGTGGGACAGCCCTGTGGGAAAGCCTCGTGGGAAAGCTTCGAGGGAAAGCCTCGAGGGAAAACAAGAAACCCCCTGATCAACCCAACGGGAAAATTGACTCTGCCTAATGCTCCGGGAGAAAGCGCACGTGCATGCCCCCATTGGAGACGAAGATGACTCCCCTGTGGAGACTCCAGTAGTACCCCAAGATCCATTTCAGCACTGGAGAGGAAACCTCAGGTTCGGGCACCGATTCCAAAAAAGGTCTTAGCCCCCGATCATCGACCGGAGAGGAATCCCGAGAGGCCCCTTAGCAACTCGCAAGTCGACTGGCATTACCTGAGCGGACCAGAGCGGGTTACATAAGTCCCGGTCGTAACTGGAGAGCACCTGCTGAAACTCGAGAAAACCCAGGAGGTTCTCCCCTGCAGTCGAGATGAGGCCCATTTCCGCTGAGGCGTCTCGAGTCTAATCACACCTAACCTCTGAACTTCCAAAGGGTCCTTCACACCCTTGCTGCAACTCAAGAAGATCCCCGACATACCTCTCTCCACACGAGAGGAAGAACGAGAGTCCGGCCCACATACCAGAGGAGCCCCGTTTCCGCCTCCTAGCTCGAGAGGAGGGATCCTTTCCCTGCATGGTCGGGGAAAGAACTCCCGGCGTTCCTGTCTCATCTCAAGAGGAAGGCGCCTCCCACAGGAAAGGCGAGAGGAACTCCAGGGTCGTGCCACCATTCCCAGAGTCCCCCAGATGTCTCAGTCCATTCCAGGGAAACCTGTTTTCCCTGCACTGCCTCGACTTTCAAGCCGAGGATCGACTCACACCACGGTGGCACGTGGGACAGCCCTGTGGGAAAGCCTCGTGGAAAGCCTCCTGGGAAAGCCTCGAGGGAAAGCCACAGATCCCTTGATCCAAGCGAAGGGAAGCGTGACAGTTCTGCTACAGCTCGTGAGGAAAGCGAACGTGCATGCCCCCACTCGAGACGAGGACTGACTCCCCTGGGGAGACTCCAGAAGTACCGCCAAGATGCATGTCAGCACTGGAGAGGAATCCTCAGGTTCCGGCACCGACTCCACACAAGGTCTTAGGCCCCGGCGTCGAGAGGGAGAGGAATCCCGAGAGGCCCCCGAGCACTCGCATGGGGACTGGCCTTTCCTGAGGCCACCAGAGCGGGTCCCTGAGGTCCCCGTCGTAAGTCAAGAGCACCTTGCCGCAACTCGAGAAAATCCAGGAGGTTGTCCCCTCCAGGCGAGATGAGAGCCCATTTCCACTCAGGTGTCTCGAGGCTAATCACACCTAACCCCTGGAACTTCCAAAGGGTCCTTCACACCCTTGCTAGCAAACTCAAGAAGTTCCCCAACATATCTGACTCCACTCGAGAAGAAGCACGAGAGTCCCGCCCACATCCAGAGGAGCCCCGTTTCCGCCTCGTACCTCGCGGTCAGGTATCTTTTTCCTGTATGTTCCGGAAAGAATTCCAGGTGTTCCCGTCGCATCTCATGAGGAGGCGCTCTCCAAAGGAAAGGCGAGAGAAACTCCAGTGTTGTGCCATCATTCCAAGAGTCCCCCAGATATCTCAGTGTGCCGGGGTCCTGCCCCGCTGGATCCAGGGAATTCGACGGATGGACGGCGTTGACGTGGAAAGTCTTGTGTATTTATTAATGTAAGATGAGATTAAGAAATTATAGGGTAGTAAGAAGATTAACTGGAGGAAAAAGGCTGAATAGCTAGGTTTACGCGGAAGGCCAATAAAATTCCCGACAAGGAATTTTCTGGCGGATTCTGGAATGGTGGCACGACCCTCGAGTTCCTCTTGCCTTTCCTGTGGAGAGCGCCTCCTCTTGAGATGCGCCGGGAACGCCGGGAATTCTTTCACGACCACACAGGGAAACGATCCCTCCTCTGGATCTATCAGGCGGAAACGGGGCTCCTCTGGATGTGGGCGGGACTCTCGTGCTTTCTCTCGAGTGGAGACGGGTATGTCGGGGAACTTCTTGAGTTGCAGCAAGGGTGTGAAGGACCCTTTGGAAGTTCCAGATGTTAGATGTGATTAGGCCTCTAGACGCCTCAGCGGAAATGGGCCTCATCTCGCCTGGTGGGGAGAACCTCCTGGATTTTCTCGAGTTGCGGCAGGTGCTCTCGACTTACGACGGGGACCATAGGGATCCGCTATGGTGGCCTCAGGAAACGCCAGTCCACATGCGAGTTGCTCGGGAGCCTCTCGGGATTCCTCTCCCGTCGATGCTGGGGCCTAAGACCTTGTGAGGAATCGGTGCCGGAACCTGAGGATTCCTCTCCAGTGTTGACATGGATCTTGGGGTACTTCTGGAGTCTACCCAGGGGAGTCAGTCCTAGCCTCGAGTGGGGGCATGCACGTGCGCTTTCCTCCCGAGCTGTAGCAGCAGTGTCACGCTTCCCTTCGCGTGCATCAAGGGATCTGTGGCTTTCCCTCGAGGCTTTCCCACGAGGCTTTCCCAGAGGCTTTCCCACAGGGCTGTCCCACGTGCCACCCGTGGTGTGAGTCGATCCTCGGCTTCAAAGTAGAGGCAGTGCAGGGAAATAGGTTTCCTGGAATGGACTGAGACATCTGGGGGACTCTGGAATGGTGGCACGACCCTGGAGTTCCTCTCGCTTTCCTGTGGAGAGCGCCTCTCTTGAGATGCGATGGAACGCGGGGAATCTTTCCCACCACGCAGGGAAAGGATCCTCCTCTCTGAGCTAGGAGGCGGGAACAGGTCTCCCTGGATGTGGGCGGAGCTCTGCGTCCGGGGAGAGGGTATGTCGGGGACTCTCTTGAGTGCAGCACCCCCCCAAAAGCCAGCCTCTCAGGGAAAGCCACAGATCCCTTGATGCACGCGAAGGGAAGCGTACACTGCTGCTACAGCTCGGGAGGAAAGGCGCACGTGCATGCCCCCACTCGAGGCTAGGACTGACTCCCCTGGGTAGACTCCAGAAGTACCCCAAGATCCATGTCAACACTGGAGAGGAATCCTCAGGTTCCGGCACCGATTCCCCACAAGGTCTTAGGCCCCAGCATCGACGGAGAGGAATCCGAGAGGCTCCCGAGGCAACTCGCATGTGGACTGGCGTTTCCTGAGGCCACCATAGCGGATCCCTATGGTCCCCGTCGTAAGTCGAGAGCACCTGCCGCAACTCGAGAAAATCCAGGAGGTTCTCCCCACCAGGCGAGATGAGGCCCATTTCCGCTGAGGCGTCTAGAGGCTAATCACATCTAACATCTGGAACTTCCAAAGGGTCCTTCACACCCTTGCTGCAACTCAAGAAGTTCCCCGACATACCCGTCTCCACTCGAGAGAAAGCACGAGAGTCCCGCCCACATCCAGAGGAGCCCCGTTTCCGCCTGATAGATCCAGAGGAGGATCGTTTCCCTGTGTGGTCGTGAAAAGAATTCCCGGCGTTCCCGGCGCATCTCAAGAGGAGGCGCTCTCCACAGGAAAGGCAAGAGGAACTCGAGGGTCGTGCCACCATTCCCAGAATCCGCCAGAAAATTCCTTGTCGGGAATTTTATTGGCCTTCCGCGTAAACCTAGCTATTCAGCCTTTTTCCTCCAGTTAATCTTCTTACTACCCTATAATTTCTTAATCTCATCTTACATTAATAAATACACAAGACTTTCCACGTCAACGCCCGTCCATCCGTCGAATTCCCTGGATCCAGCGGGGGCAGGACCCCGGCACACTGAGATATCTGGGGGACTCTTGGAATGATGGCACAACACTGGAGTTTCTCTCGCCTTTCCTTGTGGAGAGCGCCTCCTCATGAGATGCGACGGGAACACCTGGAATTCTTTCCGGAACATACAGGAAAAAGATACCTGACCGCGAGGTACGAGGCGGAAACGGGGCTCCTCTGGATGTGGGCGGGACTCTCGTGCTTCTTCTCGAGTGGAGTCAGATATTTGGGGAACTTCTTGAGTTGTAGCAAGGGTGTGAAGGACCCTTTGGAAGTTCCAGGGGTTAGGTGTGATTAGCCTCGAGACGCCTGAGTGGAAATGGGCTCATCTCGCCTGGAGGGGAGAACCTCCCTGGATTTTCTCGAGTTGCGGCAGGTGCTCTTGACTTACGACGGGGACCTCAGGGACCCGCTCTGGTGGCCTCAGGAAAGGCCAGTCCCCATGCGAGTTGCTCGGGGGCCTCTCGGGATTCCTCTCCCTTCGACGCCGGGGCCTAAGACCTTGGGTGGAGTTGGTGCCGGAACCTGAGGATTCCTCTCCAGTGCTGACATGCATCTTGCGGTACTTCTGGAGTCTCCCCAGGGGAGTCAGTCCTCGTCTCGAGTGGGGCATGCACGTTCGCTTTCCTCACGAGCTGTAGCAGAACTGTCACGCTTCCCTTCGCTTGGATCAAGGGATCTGTGGCTTTCCCTCGAGGCTTTCCTCAGGAGGCTTTCCCACGAGGCTTTCCCACAGGGCTGTCCCACGTTGCCACCGTGGTGTGAGTTGATCCTTGGCTTGAAAGTCGAGGCAGTGCAGGGAAAACAGGTTTCCCTGGAATGGACTGAGACATCTCGGGGACTCTGGAATGGTGGCACGACCCTGGAGTTCCTCTCGCCTTTCCTGTGGGAGCGCCTCCTCTTTGAGATGAGACAGGAACGCCGGGAGTTCTTTCCGACCATGCAGGGAAAGGATCCCTCCTCTCGAGCTAGGAGGCGGAAACGGGGCTCCTCTGGATGTGGGCGGGACTCTCGTTCTTCCTCTCGTGTGGAGAGAGGTATGTCGGGGATCTTCTTGAGTTGCAGCAAGGGTGTGAAGGACCCTTTGGAAGTTCCAGAGGTTAGGTGTGATTAGACTCGAGACGCCTCAGCGGAAATGGGCCTCATCTCGACTGCAGGGGAGAACCTCCTGGGTTTTCTCGGAGTTTCAGCAGGTGCTCTCCAGTTACGACCGGGACTTATGTAACCCGCTCTGGTCCGCTCAGGTAATGCCAGTCGACTTGGCGAGTTGCTAAGGGGCCTCTCGGGATTCCTCTCCGGTCGATGATGGGGCCTAAGACCTTTTTTGGAATCGGTGCCCGAACCTGAGGTTTCCTCTCCAGTGCTGAAATGGATCTTGGGGTACTACTGGAGTCTCCACAGGGGAGTCATCTTCGTCTCCAATGGGGGCATGCACGTGCGCTTTTCTCCGGAGCATTAGGAGCAGAGTCAATTTTCCCGTTGGGTTGATCAGGGGGTTTCTTGTTTTCCCTCGAGGCTTTCCCTCGAAGCTTTCCCACGAGGCTTTCCCACAGGGCTGTCCCACGTGACACCGTGGTGTGAGTCGATCCTCGGCTTGAAAGTCGAGCAGTGCAGGGAAAACAGGTTTCCCTGGAATGGACTGAAGCATCTGGGGACTCTGGGAATGTGGCACGACCCTGGTTTTCCTCTCGCCTTTCCTGTGGGAGCGCCTCCTCTTGAGATGCGACTGGAACCCCTGGAATTCTTTGCCGAACACGCAGGGAAAGGATCCCTCCTCTCGAGCTAGGAGGCGGAAACAGGGCTCCTCTGGATGTCGGCGGGACTCTCGTGCTTCCTCTCGAGTGGAGACGGGTATGGGCAACTTCTTGAGTTGCAGAAAGGTTGTGAAGGACCCTTTGGAAGTTCCAGAGGTTTGGTCTGATTAGCCTCGAGACGCCTCAGCACAAATGGGACTCATCTCGCCTGGAGGGGAGAACCTCCTGGATTTTATCGAGATGCGGTAGGTGCTGTCGACTTACGACGGCGACCTCAGGGACCCGCTCTGGTGGCCTCAGGAAAGGCCAGTCCCCATGCGAGTTGTTCGGGGACACTCAGAATTCCTCTCCCATCGATGCCCGGGCCTAAGATCTTGTGTAGAGTCGGTGCCAGAACTTGAGGATTCCTCTCCAGTGCTGACATGGATCTTGGAGTACTTCTGGAGTTTCCTCAGCGGAGTCAGTCCTTGTCTCGAGTAGGGGCTTGCACGTGCGCTTTCCTCCCGAGCTGTAGCAGCAATGTCACGCTTCCCTTCGCGTGGATCAAGGGATCAGGGGCTTTACCTCGAGGCTTTCCCCGAGGCTTTCCCAAAGGCTTCCCACATGGATGTCCCACGTGCCATCGTGGTGTGAGTCGATCCTCGGCTTAAAAGTCGAGGCAGTGCAAGGAAAACAGGTTTCCCTGGAATGGACTGAGACATCTGGGGGACCCTGGGAATGTGGCACGACCCTGGAGTTCCTCTAGCCTTTCCTGTGTGATCGCCTCGTCTTGAGATGCGACGGGAATGCCGGGAATTCTTTCCCGACCACGCAGGGAAAGGATCCCTCCCCTCGAGCTAGCAGGCGGAAACGGGGCTCCTTTGGATGTGGGCGTGACTCTCGTGCTTCCTCTCGAGTGGAGACCGGTATGTCGGGCAACTTCTTGGTTTGCAGAAAGGTTGTGAAGGACCCTTTGGAAGTTCCAGAGGTTAGGTCTGATTAGCCTCGAGACGCCTCAGCACAAATGGGCCTCATCTCGCCTGGAGGGGGAGAACCTCCTGGATTTTCTCGAGTTGCGGCAGGTGCTCTCAACTTACGACGGGACCTCAGGGACCGCTCTGGTGGCCTCAGGAAAGGCCATTCCCCATGCGAGTTGCTCGCGGGCCTCTCGGGATTCCTCTCCCGTCGATGCCGGGGCCCAAGACCTTGTGTGGAGTCAGTGCCGGAACCTGAGGATTCCTCTCCAGTGCCGACATGGATCTTGGGGTACTTCTGGAGTCTCCCCAGTGGAGTCAGTCCTCCTCTCGAGTGGGGGCATGCACGTGTGCTTTCCTCCCGAGCTGTAACAGCAGTTTCACGCTTCCATAGACATGGATCATGAGATCTGTGGCTGTCGCTTGAGGCTTTCCCATGAGGATTTCCCACGAGGCTTTCCACAGAGCTGTCCCACGAGCCACCGTGGTGTGAGTCGATCCTCGGCTTGAACGTCCAGGCAGTGCAGGGAAAAAAGGTTTCCCTGGAATGGACAGAGACATCTGGTGGACTCTGGGAATGGTGGCACGACCCTGGAGTTCCTCTCGCCTTTCCTGTGGAGAGCGCCTCCTCTTGAGATGCGACAGGGAAGGCCGGAATTCTTTCCCGACCACGCAGGGAAAGGATCCCTCCTCTCGAGCTAGGAGGCGGAAACGGGGCTCCTCTGGATGTGGGCAGAACTCTCGTGCTTCCTCTC
>NW_017195013.1:0-20550 GCF_001704415.2 Capra hircus
CCCTCTCCCAGGATAGAGCCTGTCTGCTAGCGTGAGCCTGGGAGTCGCCACTGGCGCCTTTCTTGCCTCAGCTCCAATCCTGCCTTGCCTTTGCACTTAGGTCCCAGCGTCCTTAAGGAGGCTTAGGGGCTGGTGGTTGCACACTGCCAAGGGCTCAGCAGTGAAAGCTCTGTCAGAGGGAAGCGAAGGGCAACAGCAGGGCCTCCTTCAGCGGTTTGCTTGGCCGCCCAGACTAAGCTCCGCACGGAGAGCACCAGGTTCCAAGGGCCCCTGGCTGGGTTTTGCATCCCCACACTCCCAGAGGCTGACTCTGTGTGTGCCTAGAAAGTGTGTGAGAGACGTATGTTCCCTAGCACTCTCCTCCCCAGCAGAGACATGTGTTTGGAGGGCTTAGGGATCGCTGAGTTCCACACTTCCAAGGGCTCCAGCACTGAGAGCTCTGTCGACGGGAAGGGAAGGGCAACTGCAGAGCTCCTTCAGCTGTTGCTTGGCTGTCCAGACTCAGCGCCACATTGAGAGCACCATGCACCCAGGCCCCTGGGTGGTGTCTGCAGCCAGCAGGCTGGCGACTCACTTGTGGTCTCCCATCATTTGCCTGAAATACATAGGTTCCCTAATGCTCTTCTCCCCAGCAGAGCTGTGTGCAGGTTGTTGGGGCCTGCCCCTGCGTGTCTGGGTTCCGCGCACAACCCCAGCTCAGGGGAAGTAACCCCTGAGCCAAGACCTGCAGGAGGCCGAGGTATGGCTCCGCCTGGAAGCCGAGTGCACAGGACAAGTGGAAGGGAGCCTCCTCCGGGGAAGAGGAGGCAGCCCAGTCGCCTGCTGCTGCAAGCCTTGCTGGTGGTGGAGCCGAGTGCGCCTCCAGTATGGCAGAGCTCCAGCTCCGCTGAGAGCCCTGATCTGGCAGAGTTCCTTGCGCGAGGCTGCTCTGCCTGGGGCGAGCCTTGCCCAGACTTGCCTGGCTTCTAGACTTCCTGCCCAGGAAGGAGCAGTCTGCACCGAGGTTGGGAGACGCCACTGGCACCTTCCTGGCCTCAGCTCTGCTCCTGCCTTGCCTTTGCACCTAGGCCCCAGGCGTTCTTGTGGTGGCTTAGGGGCCGGTGGCTTCCACACTGCCAAGGGCTCCAACAGTGAGAGCTCTGTTCGAGGGAAATGAAGGGTATATTTGGAATGCAATCGTTTATCAGATGTGAGACCCACACCTTCACCCTGAACCCTCACCCCGAGCCCTTACCCTCGCCCTCACCCACACCCTCACCCTGAACCCTTACCCTCACCCTCACCTTGAAGCCCTTACCCTCACCCTCACCCCTAACCCTAACCCTCACGCCTCACCCCTCACCCTAACAAGTTGGGGGGCTGTTCTGCACACTGTAACCTTAACCCTTCCCTCACCCGACACCCTATCCACATCCTAACCCTAACCCACTTCATAGTCACGCCCTCAACCCTATACTTACCCTTGAAGTACGTACCTGCATCATCTTCGTTTTGGACACTTCCCATGCATAACAAAAGACAAGGTTGGAATGTTTCAAACATCGATCCAAGACCCATTATCCACATAAAAGGGATATAAATACTCTGATCACATCATTTAAATCTCTTGCATCACCAAAATACCTCTCCACCACGTATCCAATCGCCATTGATGGATCACATCTATCTCATACATTTTATAACTTAGCAATCAGATACGCACCCGTAATCTGGGTAATTATATACACAGGATATATTGATACCATAAATATTTCAACAAATTCCACTTTCTACGATGAGTTCAATCTTCACAAAAGTAGGATGAACGGCACCTGTTTCCACTAGGATCCATAGCATTGCACAAAGTGACAGTGAGCGTGAAAATCTTAATGATGACCACCGGAAAGAAGGTCAGCACGGCTGATATCACAGATTTTTCAGTGTTCCGATACGACTTCTACCCAAATCCATAAAGAAAGACATATGCATAGGAAACTACAAATTGAAAGCAAGTCTATTGAGATAAATATTGGACATCAATTGTATGAATCTTTAAGGCATCACTGCAGACATTCTTCAGACATTCTTCAAATTCATAGAATGACAACAAAGTATGGCTACGTACAATCCATTCGGTTTTATAAACCACTCATGAATAACCTCACAAGCCATTGAAAACCAGATGACACTTTCAAATAGCTTTGATCTACAAACAAGGCTGTAAGACAGAAAGTTAAAATCGAAATACATGAACTAAATCCTCAATAGATATGAAAACATCCCTTGGTAGTGAAGTCGATTCACATTAGTTATTAGGGCTTTCATGCACAGATCCACGGGGCATATACAGAACCATTCCTCCAACAAAAACTGAAGAATGACTTTAAAATCGCAAACAAAACATGAGTATATGTGTTCACACACTTCATGGAGCAAGGGTTTCTTCGATCTGAAAACTGGCGTCGATGAAGGACTGTGTGAAGAATACTTCAAAGTCTATTTGGCAAACACAGCCTACGTTGGCTATATTTAGTCCTCAGATGAATGGAATGTCATGAGTACTGGGCGTTTCAAAGAAGCAGCCTGTGAAGCTCTGGGACGCTTATTGGATGCGTGGTATACCACATTCACACGTTTCAGTAGCATTGGTGCAAAAACGATACACTTCTCAGGGGAAGCTTCTACATGGACTCTTGGGGATCAGAGCTCTAACTCATACACACATACTTTTCCTTTGAAAATGATCCTGCATGATAAGCAAACAAAACACTGGATGAACACCTAGACGGTGAGCTCTGTACTAAATGATTTGAAAGCCAGTAGATGGAATGAGCTGATGAGGAAGACTACAAACGAGTCATCTTCTTCAACTTGGTCAAACTGCTCATAGTCATACAAGTGAATGAAAAGTGGAGCCTGTTGTCATTCAATCTGTTGAAAAGAAAGAGAATAATACAACAAATTAGCAAATCTTATTTTCTTCATAAACATTATATTATTTCTGCACAGCTTTCTTACTGGCATGAATAGAATATCTGCAATAATCACTTGTCACAGTGAAATGGATTCACATTCGATATCGATTCACATCTAGAATTGATGCCATAGCTGTTTGATACTATTGCTTGAGTGAATGCAACTTATGTGACTTCACAAACTACAAACACGACTAACATAATAGGTATTAAAAAACCTTGAGTGACATGAGCGTGAAGACTTAGTAGAGTTGCTCTCAAGAATCATGATACTATTCTTCACTCCAGCCATAGGACTGGAATCTGTACATTAACACCCCTGCAAAAGAAACGGGAAAGGATAGAATAATAATAAAGGAACTTCATAACTATATTCCTACTGTCAACATTCAACACTATGTTTTCTTTTCAACTGACTTTCATATTTGGTCTACTGTAACCTCTTCTGTGTTCATTTTATGCTAAACTTGATTGCCAACCAGTAAAATTACCATATGAGCTCTAATGAATTTTTTTACTTGCAAAGCTAGTGATAGAACCAAAGGCCAATATCTACATCAAACAGGAGGAATGGAATGGAAACTGTAAACAATTTTGATGGAATAGCATTTCCGTGCTCCTATTCAGTCAAACGGACATTCCAAAGGATGTGATTTTTCTGAAAGTTTATTTCGGAAACTTGGAAGTGGATGACTGCAAACAATAAAACGAATAATATATTGATACATAATACGAATAATATACAGTGGGTCATTCTTTTTTCTATTCTGCCACAGCTAACTGACTGGAAGTCAGTTGTCGTAACTACTACTAACAGAAGACCCTCACCGATGAGTGAAGATATATAGGAAAATCCATAATAGATCTAAAAACCGTCAAAGATAAAATGGTCATGAAAAAATACCAGTGACAGTTTAGTTGGTATAAGAAACAGGATGATTATGAAAGCAAAGCCAACAATCATGGATAGGCCATGGAAGCCCGTGGCTGTCACGAGTGTTGACTTGCATCCTTCATCTGAGGTTGTTAAAAGTGCGTGGTAAAATCCAGAGGTTTGCAGCAGTGGTAACCTCCTGAGCAGACTGAAATCCAAAGGGTTTCCAGAATATCCTGACGATTTCCATCTACTAGGCTGTGGTGAGCTCAAGCAATACATACTCCAGAGGACAGAAGACAGACGTCTACTGCACTTAGGGAGAAAGGGAATGTTGCTGCTCGGCCTAGTACAAGTGTAGAAGCAACACCTCGGTGATTCGATCTTTAAAGACTCCATACATATGAGAAAGACTGGTATGAATAATCCTTCAGAAGCGCCTTCTCAGACCTCCTCCCATCATAAGCACAAGCATAATGAAAACACTGAGTTTTCATGGGCTCACGCAAAATTAGACTCACTTATGACTTTGCTTTGAGAAGAGTTGAACTACTCATTGTTTGAAGAGAAATGACCCTTTCTTCTCTGAAGACTTGTGAATCATTCATAGGGTGTGGTGAATAAACTACTTAAGGATCTAATCCATAAAAATGCGATAGGCTAAGCACAGAGATGTTTTTCTCCCTTTCTCAAAGGATGGAACATTTTGTATTTGCACTGACTTTATGTCTTGACTTCATGTACAATTAGATATTGATTTTTTTAGTTGACATACAATAGGACTAAAAATATCGATATAATACTGATAACTCATGTTGGTATGTGTGGTTGTCACATAGGATTCACAGGAGATTTAGATTCACAGTTGTCAACGTAAAGGATGAATGCTATTTAGCTTCTTCGTGACTCTAGACCACGAATGAAGAGTTTTCCTCAACATATTTCACTGAGGGAAATACAAGGATGATAGGCATAATACTATGCTTCGACTCACGGATATCGAAGCATTGTTCACAATACAGATCTGATTTTCGAAATCAGGGTTCTTTCAGTGTCCTTGAACAGCATTTGTTTTTCTGGATACAGAAGAAAAAACTCATGAGTATCAAACTGGTTCCCAGAAAACATGTGTATGAATTGTTATCTTCCTGAACCAGGGATCAAACCCACATCACTTCCACCTCCTGCACTGGTAGGCAGAGTATTTCTTGATCAACTGCGCCACCTGGGAATCGACATACATTTCAAGGACCACTGCCATCAGCTTCTACTGTTCATGACCAAAACTAGGAGAAACAACATTGGAAGAAGGACTCATAAGGGTACTCATAGGAAGTACTCATAAGTCAAGGAACCGTTCTACTGGGTCCTCTCGTTATTACTGGGACAAGTCAGTTCCTCCGATGATGATGGGTATAACTGAAAAATTATTACAAATGCATGGGATGCGATGTCTACATGATAAATGTGTTCCTCTTATACTATTGCTTCAGGGATGTCTACTTCCGCATGAACGACTGCACTACAAGGGATGCCTGCTATTCCAGCTCAAGCAACAGATAGTCAAGTGCAGATCATTGTCCTTTGTTGAAAATAATCAGCAGTTTGTCAACATAGGGAACATGCCGGAGGAACCCTTGGGATGGAACTCTAAAAACAGGTTGGGCCCTCTTTTTGCCAGGCCCTGCGATAAAATACAAATCAGAAAAAGAAAAAATAGCATCGGTTTTGTCAGGACTTCCTCATCTTTTCTTTCTCGGTAGCAGGAAGCAGACATTGAGGCCAGAGGACTGCAGGATTTCATTGTGAACTAACGTTGGGTGGGGTGGAGGCTCATCACTCTAGTAAGAATGTGGCTCACTAAAACGGAATTTCATTCACTTCATGGACATAGAGTTCTAGAATCCTTCATTAAGGAATTCAATAAGCTATATTTCCTTACACCTTCACAATCTCTTGGTTTACAAGAATGTCAATTGCTAGTCCAGCACTTATACAATGAGTG
The DNA here is from genome assembly GCF_001704415.2 of Capra hircus. Classification (NCBI taxonomy): domain Eukaryota; kingdom Metazoa; phylum Chordata; class Mammalia; order Artiodactyla; family Bovidae; genus Capra; species Capra hircus. Next base: position 5,834 of record NW_017195013.1, read on the forward strand.
TTACAGGTAGTATGAGTGTATAAATGATGACGAGCAATGACAGGAAGTTTATTTATTCTCTGTTTGAATTCTTGATTTTTTATATAATTTTTTTATAATATCCTTACAGATGTAAATATTTTAGTGACATGTATAAATACACGTTGAGTAGTGCTATGATAACTCATAGTGTTGCCACAATAAATATCATGGTTATTATGTGCTTTTCATATATTCCTTTGGAGATTCTCTTGCATTATACATCATCATAAGATATTTAATAGTTTCCTAAACTGTACAGTAGGTCCTTGTGGCTTCTTTTATATATGGTAATGTATTTGTTAATAATTCAAACAAAAACTGGTACACAAATATTCATAGTGACATTCACAATAGCTCAAAGGTTAGAACTCATTCAAGTGTCCGTTGGTGGGAGACTGAATATGCAACGCAAGGTATATTCAGAAGCTTGAACGGTATTCCACCATACAAAAAAGTACATTAAATGGTGCTGCCACTCTGCAAGACATTACACAAATGACTCCAAAACGAACACGTGGAAGAAATACATAGTTCGATTCCAATTCATGCTATGTACCCAAAAGGATTGGGAAAGGGGGCTGAAAAAAATGGCATACTCCTTCCGTCATACTCACAACAGCATGATTCACACTGGCAAACAAACAGAAGCAATCGAAGTGTCCATGGCAGCCAATTCCATAAACAAACTGTGGTATACACACAATGGAATCTGATTCGGCCCTTCAAAGTCAGTAATTCTGACAATGCGACAATGTGGACAAACCTTATGGTCATTAGATTAAGTGAAATAAACCAGACCAAAAAAAGACAAACGTTCTGTGATTCCGCTCATATGAGATATCCAAACAAGTCAAATCTGTCAGAAATAGCAGAAAGTGATTCCGACCGATCGAAAAGAGTTCATGTTTCATGGACCTCAGTTTCCCTTGGAAAAACTGACTTCCCATCATATCTCCAAAACCAATTAGACAAATAACTGGAAGCTATATCCAGTCAAATGAATGTAGACATAATGTTACAGTGTACACCAAACTCACTCAAACTTCTCAACAGACAAAAGGCAAAACTGTATCTGTGGCACCTCAGCTTAGCTTAAAACTGTATCTACGGTACCTCACCTTCTGCTTATAAAATTTAACAACAACAACAACACACTAAAGGCTATCCAAAAAAGGATAGAAAACACATATAACATCAACTTTAAAAAATTAGAAATTGAAACGGTGAAAAACCTTATTCACAAAACTTAAACACAAGCCACAGGAAACTATATTTATAAAATAGATATCTGATAAAGGATTGTTCTCCAAATATACCAAAAAATCTAGAACAATCTCATAAAATATGTATACACCTAAACACCTGGCCTACAAAAATATAAAGATAGTAAATAAGCCTATCAAAAAGACTCAAAACCACATAGCATTAGGAAATGACAAACTAAAATAACAGTGAGGTAGCACTGCACACCTATTAGATCCAGTCAACTCAAGAAAAGGGGGTAGGGCACAGCTTCTCCGGTGGCTCAGTGGTAAAGAATCTGCCTGACAATGCAAGACACTCTAGTTCGATCCCTTACCCCAGAAGATCCCACAAGCCACAGAGAAACATAGCTGGATTTTTCCACAGCTAAACAAGGCTCACCTGTGACCTGAATCCTTCATGTCCAGCACTTACTAAACAGCTTTGAAAACATGTCCAGACAAAAAAAGGATCGCATGATTATATACAACAGCTCGACTTGGAATCACTACAAACTTTCCAAATATCAGGATGTCTTCAGTAGATGACAGTGTAAACAAATGGGGATACATGCAAAGTGAAGGGGAGCAAATGCTACCACAAAAATATACCACCTCAGCATGAGGATTAGTTGGACCCAATTAACTTTTATTTTTTTAGAGGACACATGATCATCTCTGAAACCCAAGTTCAAGACAGCTCTTCTGTGAGTCACATTTACCAGAGAAATCTCATTTCAAAGGAATCCTCTCTATATGCCAGATAGAAGGATGAGACACAGTCTTTTGAAACTCTTTTTTCTTTTCTATCGATAGGGAAAGCTAAGCCGTAAATCTGCACAGCCACCATACCCTTCCTTTCCTTTGGTTGTATTTTTTTAAATATTTGTTTCTGTTTTCATTTGGCTGCGCCAGGTCAACCTTCATTGAGGCAAGCCAGATATTTAGCTACAGCATGCAAATTCTCTGTTGTGGCATGGGAGATCTAGTTCTTGGATCAGGAAATGAACCTGGGCCTCCTTCTTTGGGAGTGTCCAGTCTCAGCCACTGGACCACCAGGAAGTGCCTGTTTTGTTTTCAGATGAAGATGGAATCTAAGGTGATATCTTGGGCCATTTCAGTCACTGACTCAGTTTCCTGAGTTTGTCCAAAGCACGCACAAGGTGCACATTATTAAACTGGTTTGCAAAACAAGAAAAGGTTGTCTGCTACAACACTGTATGCTTACAAATATCTAAATGGTAAATGGCATAGTATTGATTTTTCATTACTATGGGGGGAGAAAGAATGCAGGATTCATACATGTTACAACACGAATAAATATTCAAACCATCTTCAGTGAAAAAAAAAATCCACATAGAAAAGGCCACCCAGAACCCTTATTCACCATGTCTGCTTTCAATCCATCAAGTTTGTCCAAATAACTGAAAATCTCAGTAACACTCTAAATAAAGAAAAAAGGATGAAGATGGAAACAAAAGATATATTCATACACTTGAACATTGCAAAGTGGAAGTGGGGCGGTGGATTACATTATAACGTAGATACCATATGATTTCCTGATTTTGGAGATTATGTGCTGGTTCTGCAGAAGGTACCCATTTTGGATAAAACACATAGAGTCTTTTAGATGATGTGGCAAATGCTAGCACTTGTTCCCATTGCTAGGCATTTTCTGTACATTTTAAATGACTGGAAAGTATACTAGGTTTCAAAACAACCATGTCAATACCACAAAAGAAATTTAGAGTAGACAGGCAGGAAGCTTTCTGATACAGGCCAAGACTTACCCAGACGAAGTTCAAGGGAAGCTGCCGATGCTCACTGCCCTTGAAGGAGTCCACGTGGAATGAAGAAGTACTGTGGGAAGTCTCTTAGTAACCACCATGTCTTGGGTCCTCTGGATGACCTACTGCAGGAGAAACAGATGTTACAGATAAAACGTTCCACATCACTTCACAAAATGTTGTTAGACTACTTTCAGTAAAGCTGAATCATTTGGGATCAATTTACAATCATATAATAGACTACCATTTACAGTCCAAAAATCACTTGCATTTCTAGACACTCATAACAATCAGAAAAAAAAATTAAGAAACTCCCACTTAAATAAAACATCTAGCAACAAACTTAATCAAGAACATAAAAGACCAGTAGTCAGAAAACTAGAAAGCACTGATAAAGAAACCAAAGAAAACACAAATACACAGAAAACTATTCCACGCTCATGCACTGGAACAATGAGGAATTAAAAGGTCCATTCCAACCAAAGTCATCAACAAATACACGGACTGCAATCACAAAATAACATTCAATGGCATTTTTCACAGAAATAGAAATATTCCTCATATTAGACTGCTACTGTTGACCAGGACCTTAAACGGCCAAAAAGACTCTGAGAAAGAGGAACACAGCTGGAGGCATCTTCCTATCCCTCTTCAAACTACATCACGGAGCTGTAGTGACCACCACAGTGAGGAACTGGCAGGAACACAGACACATGGACTCCAGGAGAGAATAGAGAGCCCAGAAACGAACCCACATGTACATGGTCAGTTCCTGAAAATCAAACCAGGAACGAGCGAAGAGGAAAGGACAGTCTTCTCAAGAAACAGTGACAGGAAAACGGCCACCTACACGGAAGAACATCAGTGTTCATCCTCTACATCATCTAACGCAAATCGAACTGAAAACCCACCGCTTTGCACACGGAGCTCTTTCCCCCTGAGTCCTCCGAGATGGACCTCCAGTCAGCCCTCAGCTGGACACAGGAAACGTCTACTCCGTCCTCATTTTTCGCTCTTGCAGCGCCTCCCTGCTGGTGGGCACTGAGGCAACCCTGCTCCTCTCAGCCTGGATGCAGCCCTGTTATCCAGAAGCCTGAGCCCTGATGGTCCTGAGGAGACAAAGCTCCCGCCAGCTGCTCACGGGGCAGAGCCTAAAGGCAAAGCGTCCTGCGCCCGCGGGTCAGAGGGGGCTTTGGCGCCCCCCCTGCGGGCCACAGGAGAAGAGCGGGCAGCCCGGCGCTCACAGACCTCAGAGGGCTCACCCAGAAGCAGCTCTGCTGCGAGCACTCAGACTGGAAGCCCAAACTGAAATGGAGCAGAATAGCTCCATGACCCTCCGCAAAACATGGCTAAGGAACAATCAGAGCCTGTATGGAATGCAGCCATAAAAAGGAACACATGTGAGTTTGTTCTAATAAAGGGGAGGGAAGTCAGTCAAAGAGAGAAAAACATGGAATCTAGAAGGATGGTACTGACGAGTCTGTTCACAGAGCAGCAATGGAGGTGCAGACATAGAGAACAGACTTACCAGACGAGGGTGGGGAACAAGAGGGAGAGGGTGAGATGAATGGAGAGAGCAGCATGGATGCAGGTACACCAACCTTTGTAAATAGACAACCAATGGGAATTTGCTGTATGATTCAGGGAACTCAAACTGGGGCTCAGTAGTAACCTAGAGAGGTGGGAATGCGTGCGAGGTGGGAGGGAGATTCCAGAGCAAGAGGACATAGGTACACCTATGGTCAATTCATGTGGATGTATGACAAATCAAACCAATATTGTAAAGCAATGATCAATCAACTAAAAAGAAATAACTGTTTAAAAAAATATGAACATACACACAAACTTTGCAACAAGGTAACTCCATTTTAAAAACTATTGAAATTTTAGAAAACTACAAACGTTCTCCATGACCTTCGGTCTGGTGATCAGGTCTAACATACACAAAACAAGCCAACTTACCCAATTATGAATACAAATGAGTTAACACATTGCCTTTTATCATTTCATACATTTACCCTGTGGAGGACCTTACTCGAGAGAACCAAAAAGAAACTGCTAAATGAACCACGGACCACCCACCCTGGCCAGGCAACAGAGAAAAGAAAACACTTGCAGGAGTCATCTCACAACAGGAGGTCCTGGGAAGGAACAAGGAACGAACAAGCTACCACCAACCAGAATTCTGGAGAGGTCAGGAGATGGGAGGCTCCAGTTCAGAGGTCCTACCAACCTCCCAGGATGCACTTCGCTGGAATCCATCTCGGCTGAGTGATGCGTGTGCCCCCAAGAAGGATCCCAATTCAGAATGCTGGCAAGAGACAAACCAGAAATGAACCCGATGACCATAAAACCTGAGAGTGCGAGCCACGTGACAGAGTGGTTCTCTCCGTTTCCCTCACCCTCCTGCCCTCCACCCCGGCAGCCCTTCCCAATGAAGCCTCTCGCTTGGACAGCACTCCTCTCCTCAGACAACTCATTGCCCAGTGTCAGACAAGAACTCACTCTCAAGCCCTGGAAGGGAACCCCCTTCCTTCATCAAAAGCAATATCCAGGAGAAAAGAGCTTCAAAACGCTATCTTGCAGAGAAGGAAATCAGACAAGGCAATGGCAGCCCGCTCCAGTACCATTGCCTGGAGAATCCCACGGACAGAGGAGCCTGGTAGGCTGCAACCCCGGGGTCACTAAGAGTCGGACACGACTTCACTGAGTGACTTCACTTTCACTTTTCACTTTCATGTACTGGAGGAGGACATGGCAACCCACTCCAGTGTTCTTGCCTGGAGAATCCCAGGGACAGAGGAGCCTGGTAGGCTGCTGTCTATGGGGTCGCGCAGAGTCAGGCACGACTGAAGCGACGTGGCAGCAGCAGCAGAGAAGGAAATGGCACCACCTGCAGTACTCTGGTCTCAGAAATCCTAGGGACAGAGGAGCTTGGTGGGCTACAGTCCAAAAGCAGGGCATTTCTGACGGGAGGAAACAGTCCCAGGGAAGCTGAGCTGCTCACCAAAGGCCCCAGAGCTTTGGATAGCACACCAGAGCTGTGGCTGAGGATTCCCAGCTGCCATGCCTCTTGATCCTGGCCTCTTTCACTAGATACGTGTGTGGAAAACTAGAATCTCAAATATGCCCTGGTGGTTCCATAGTCAAGAATCCACCTGCCAGTGCTGGAGATGCATGTGCGATCCCTAGGATGGGAAGATGCCACATCCTATGGAGCCCGTGTGCCACAACTGCCGAGCCTGTGCTCTAGATCCTGGAAGCCACGATGCCGAGTTCACATGCCGCAGCCACTGAAGCCCGTGAGCCTGTGCCCCTCAACAAGAGGACACACTGCAGTGAGAAGCCTGCAAACCACTCGTTATGGCCCATGCTCACCAAAACTAGAGAAAAGCCCACACACAAAGATGCAACACAGCCAACAATCAATAAAACTCTTTTCCTAAACAAATGCACATCTGACAAAGAAACTGTACTCGAATTGTCCAAGAACACTAGAGCAAACAAGCCCATTCATAATTGGTAACGACTGAAATAGACACCTGGCCACTGAGGGTATACTGATAGTAAACTATCATACAAAAACATACTCAAGATACTGGTGCGATGCACGCAGAGCCCCCTTTGAAAGACAATCTGACAGTTTTTTTTTTTTTCAGTAACCACGTGGGACAAGCACTGAATTCTGTGTATGACAAGCGGTGGGAAGCCAGGTATCTTACCATTGGAAGGCAAAGTTCCAGATAAACAAAAGAAACGTTACAATGTCCATGTCGTGGTGGATCAGGTTGGAGACATCATCACAAATTACCTTTAACTGAATATGTTCAAAGGTGAGCTGGAATACATGGAGATATATCTCCATGTATTGTCAGCTGAGCATATTGAGCTCCTACATGTATGTTTTAAATATCATTCTCTAATAAAAGGGAACAGGAAACATCTCCGATGGCCTGGTGGTAAAGAAGCTGCCTACCGATGCAGGGAACACGGGTTCAATTCCTGTGTAGAAGATTCCACACGCCCAGGGGCAATGAAGCCCTTGAACAACTCTTGACGTTTGCATGCTCCAGAGCCCAAGTTCTGCACACAGAGAAAGCACTGCAATGAGAAGCCATGGCACAGCAACTAGAAGGTAGCCTCTGCTCACTACAACTAGACAAAGGAGCAATAAAGACCCAGCACAGTCAAAAATAATGTCATGTTAAAAAAAGGACAGTTCTTTGAAGAAATGACTGAGACTAGGGGTGCGACTGTAAATATATGAGCCAGGGTCATCTTCAATTATGAGAAATTAAAGAAACTAAAGACAACTATCAAGCTGTCCAAACGGATACAAATGAATACGACACAGTGTTATCTGTATACACCAGCAAATAACAATCTGAAAGGGAATTGAAACAAACAATTCCCCTTCAATCACGTCAACATTAATAAAAGACTTTGCTATGGATGGAATGAGGATGACAAGACTGGCACACTGGAAATGATACATGATTGCTGAAAAATACCCTCAAGCCATGGACAGAGACTCCATAGCGATGACAAGACTTCAGTTGGCAATACCGTGGAATGCATCTGCCATCTGAAATGAAGATTCAATATGAATTACAAAAGGCTGAAAGGTGGCTGCTAAACCACAAAAGATGCCAGCATTCTTGGCCTCCAGAGGAGAATTCAATCCAGGGCAAGTGACGAAGCTTGATGGCTCAGAGGTTTTCTGTGAAAAAGTTTGATTCAAGTAGAAAAGAGATCGAGAGAGCTGCTGACGTAGACATTCAAAGGGGGAAGAAAGAGTACCCCCTGCTAGTCTTTAGCCAGATGTTATACAGCCACTAGCAGTCTGCTAAGGAAAGAAAGACAATGTCTCAGAGAATGGCACCAGGCCCCTCACCCACAGCATGCATTGAGATCACATTGGCAGCAGATGAGTCATCCCAGGCCAGAAAATGATGGACATGAATCTTGAAGAAAGGCAGATTTCCAAGCAAATATATAGTTTCATTCACAGAGGTTAAGAGAACCAGGTATGAGTAAGACAAACCGGTTTGTCGAGTCGTTTCTGAGCCCTTAGGGGGAACTGACCTGAAGACATTAACATACCTTAAGACAAACATTTCCATAAGAACAATGCATTGCTTAGTTCAAGGTTTGAGAAAAGTTAAATTCAGGTGGAGCCAGGAGTTGTCATGGCAACACAGAATTTTCAGAGAAACCTTCTTTTACATTTGTATCAAGATGGAGAAAAAAAAACCGCAGCCCTCTTTGGTCTCCTCCTGCCTCTTAAGAGAGAGAAAAAAACGTCTGACACTTGCAGTTTATTTTCTCTGTCTGGAGACCCCTGGCCTTCCTGCCTGTTATCCTCTCCAGGCCTGTAGGAAGCCAATACACTCGGCTGCTTGGGAAAAGCGCGCGGGTCTGAGCTGTATGCAAAGGGGTGAAGCGGTAAAACCCTCGGCCCCAAAGGCGAGGCTTTTCTGCGATCGCCATTTCAGTCGGCTCCGAGACTGCAAACAAAGGGCAGAAGACATGGTTCCCTGCTCCGCCGAGTCCGAGTTCCCTTACCTGTGGTCCACAGCCCTGCGCTCTGCTCGCTGGATGCCAATCGACGGGGACCCAGGAGCCCACGAAACGAGCAGTCCCAGCTGCAATGGCGAGCCCTGAGAGCACAACTGGGGACCCCTGGCCCCGAGGCGCCGCCATGTTCACCCCGCCCCAGACCCGCTCCCGTGAGCCGCGCCCCTGACCAGCCGCCCAGGCTCGCCCCGCCCCCGACGCGGCGCACGGTGCGCCCCGCCCCACGCCCCCTGCCAGGCCAGGCCCGCGGGACCGCGACTGCCTCCAGGGGAAACACAAGGACAAGCAGATCCACCCCACCGAGACAACCCAAGCTTTTTCTCAGCTCATCTGTCTATGATTTAGGGATAAGAAGCAAAGATGACCTAGGACAGCCATGATATTCTATAGAGCCAGACCCTGGCGCGCAGAGGCTTGAAGAGGGCCCGGGAGCGCTGCCTGAAACAGCAAGCCTCTGTAGCATAGCGGTTAGGCAGGCTGGTAAGTCAGGCAGACTAGGGTCTGTAGGTCAGGAGTTCAAGTCCCGGGTTTAACTCTTTCCCTTTTAGGGGGCGGGGGACCACAAGAGGCGGGGCTTAGACCAGACAAGTTTCTTTTGATTTTAGAGGTTTATTGTGAAGCTTAGGGTTAGGGTTCGGGCAACCCCCCAACTCGCTCGGGTTCGGGTTTGGGGTTAGGGTTAGAATTCGGGGAACCCCCCTCTTCTTAGAGTTCGGGTTTGGGTTAGGGTTCAGGTCAGGGTCAGGGTTCAGGTTACGGTTAGGGCTTAAAGTGAGCGCTAATGGGGCCCATAGTTCTTTATTAGCCTGCCCTGGCGGGCCGAGGCTTGAAGAGTGCCTGGGAGCAGCATGAAACCCGGGGGGCTTTGTTAGCAGAGCGGTTAGGCTGACGGCCGAGTAAACATGCAATCTGGCTTTGTGGGTTCAGAAGTTCCAGTCCGGGCTTGCCTTTTTTGCTTTGAGCGGATGGGGGACCGCAAGGGGCGGGGCTTAGGCCAGAAAAGTTTCTTTTTCTTTTAGAGTTTTATTGTTAGGGTTAGGGTTAGGGTTAGGGTGCCGGCATCCCCTCAACTTGTTAGGGTTCAGGTTCAGAGTTCGGGTTACGGGAATCCCCTCCCTTCTTAGGGTTTGGATTCGGGTTCGGGTTAGGGTTCAGGGTTCGGGTTTGGGGTTTGGAGTTCAGGGTTTGGGGTTCCGGGGTTCGCGGTTCTCGTTTGGGGTTTGGGGTTCCGATTAGGGGTTCAAGGTTCAGCTTAGGGGTTTGGGGTTTGGGGATCAGGTTATGGGTTCTCGGTTCAGATTAGGGGTTTGCAGTTGGGGTTTGGGGTTTGAGGATCGGGTTAAGGGTTTGGGGTTTGGGGCTCGCGGTTTGAGTTTGGGGCTTGGGTTTGGGGTTTGGGGATCAGGTTAGGGGTTCTCGGATTGGTTTAGAGGTTCGCAGTTGGGGTTTGGGGTTTGAGGTTAGGGTTAGGGGTTTGGGGTTTGAGGGTTCACGGTTGGGGGTTGGGGATTTGGGATTCGGGTTAGGGGTTTGGGGTTTGGAGTTTGGGATTTGGGTGAGGGGTTCGCGGTTTGGGGTTCCAGTTATGGGGTTTGGGGTTTGGGTGAGGGTTGGGGGGTTGGGGGATTAGGGGTTCGGTTTCTGGGTTGACGGTTTGGGTTAGGGATTAGGGGGTTTAGGATTTGGGTTTGGGGTTTGGGGATTCGGGGTTTGAGGTTCCGATTAGGGGTTGAGTATGTGAGGTTTGTGGTTCGGGGGTCGAGATTTGAGGTTTGGGGTTTGGGTTCAGGGGATTGGGTTCATGGTTTGGGGTTGGGGGTGTGAGGTGCAGTTTCGAGTTTTGCTGTTCGGGTTAGGAATTAGGGGTTGGCAGTTCGGGGTTCGGCTTAGAGGTTTGGGGTGTGCGGTTTTGGATTTGAGGTTTGGGGTTCCGGTTAGGGGTTTGGGGTTTGGGGTTCGGGTTAGCAGTTTGGAGTTTGGGTTTGGGGGTTGGGTTTCGGGGTTTAGGGTTCGGTTTTGGTGTTTGCGGTTTGGGATTGGGGTTTGGGATTTGGGGTTCAGGTTAGGGGTTTGCGATTCGCGGTTAGGGGTTTGGGGTTCGGGTTCGGGGTGTGGGGTGGGGGTACAGGTTAGGGGGTTTGGGTTCAGGGTTTGGGGTTCGGTTTAGGGGTGTGCGGTTTGGGTTTGGGTTTGGGGTTCGGGCTAGTGGTTTGGGGTTCGGGGTTGGGTTCTGGATTGGGGTTCGGGAGTTATGGATTCGGGATTTGGGCTACGTGTTTCAGGATTTGCGGTTCGGGGCTTGAGGGTCGGGGTTTGGGTTTGGGGTTTAGGGCTCGGGTTAGGGGTTTGGGTTAGGGTTAGGGGTTCACGGTACGGGTTAGGTGTTTGGGGTTCGGAGTTTGGGGATTGGGTTAGGGGTTTTGAGTTCGGGTAAGGGGTTTGGAGTTCCCTGTTCAGGGTTTGGGGTTTGCGGTTGGGATAGGGGTTCAGATTCAGGATATGGGGTTTGGGGTTCGGGTACCATGTTTGGGTATGTGGTTCGGGGTTTGGGGTATGTGGTTCATTGTTTGGGGTTTGAAAGCCCTCCTTGCAGGGAGCTAGGTGCGCCTCCAGTACGGCAGAGCTCTGGCTCTGCTCAGAGCCCCGATCTGGCAGAGTTCCCGTCGCGAGGCTGCTCTGCCATGGGCGAGCCTTGCCCAGACTTACCTGCTTGCTTTTAGGCTCCCTCCCTAGGAAGGAGCTAGGCTGTGTGAGGCTGGGAGACGCCACTGGCGCCTTCCTGGCTTCAGCTCTTCCCCTGCCTTGCCTTTGCACTTAGGTCCCAAGCGTCCGTTGAGGAGGGCTCAGGGGCTGGTGGGTTGCACACTACCAAGGGCTCCAGAAGTTAGAGTTCTGTAGGAGGGATCGAAAGGCAACAGCAGGGCTCCTTCAGCGGTTGCTTGGCCGCCCAGACTCAGCGCCACACGGAGAGCACCAGGTTCCAAGGGCCCCTGGCTGGGTTTTGCAGCCCCGAACACCCAGAGGCTGACTCCATGGGGTGCCTAGAAAGTGTGTGACAGACGTAGGTTCCCCGCCACTCTCCTCCCCAGCAGAGACATGTGCAGGTGGTTGGGGCCTGATCCTGCGTGTCTGGGTTCCGCCCACAGCCCAACTCAGGGGAAGCAGCCCCTGAGGCAAGACCTGCTGGAGGAGCCCTGCGCACCCGCCTGATAGGCGAGTGCACAGCCAGCAGGGAAGCGAGCCTCCTCGGGAGAAGAGGAGGCAGCCGAGCCCAGTCAAGAGGAAAGCCCTGCTTGCACGGAGCTAAGTGCGCCTCCAGTACGGCAGAGCTCTAGCTCTGCTCAGAGGCCCCGATCTGGCAGAGTTCCTGGCGCGAGGCTGCTCTGCCGGGGGCTAGCCTTGCCCAGTCTTGCCTTGCTTTTAGGCTGCCTCTCCAGGAAGGAGCAGGCAGCAGGAGCCTGGGAGTCGCCACTGGCGCCTTTCTTGCCTCAGCTCCAATCCTGCCTTGCCTTTGCACTTAGGTCCCAGTCCTCCTTAAGGGAGAGCTTAGGGGCTGGTGGGTTGCACACTGCCAAGGGCTCCAGCAGTGAGAGACTCTGTCAGAGGGAAGGAAGGGCAACTGCAGGGCTCCTCCAGCTGGTTTCTAGGCCGCCCTAGAATCAGCGCCGCACCGGAGAGCACCAGGCTCCCAGGGCCCCTGGCTGGGGTTTTCAGCCCCGCACACACGGAGGCTGATTCCTTGGGTGCCCAGAAAGTGTATGACAGACGTAGGTTCCCTAGCACTCTCCTCCCCAGCAGAGACATGTGCAGGTGGTTGGGGCCTGATCCTGCGTGTCTGGGTTCCTGCCCACAGCCCCAACTCAGGGGAAGCAGCCCCTGAGGCAAGACCTGCTGGAGGAGCCCTGCGCGCCCGCCTGATAGGCGAGTGCACAGCCAGCAGGTGAAGCGAGCCTCCTCGGGAGAAGAGGAGGCAGCCGAGCCCCGTCAAGAGGAAAGCCCTGCTTGCACGGAGCTAAGTGCGCCTCCAGTACGGCAGAGCTCTAGCTCTGCTCAGAGCCCCCGATCTGGCAGAGTTCCTGGGCGCCGAGGCTGCTCTGCCGGGGGCTAGCCTTGCCCAGACTTGCCTTGCTTTTAGGGCTGCCCTCCCAGGAAGGAGCAGGCGAGCAGGAGCCTGGGAGACGCCACTGGCGCCTTCCTTGCCTCAGCTCCAATCCTGCCTTGCCTTTGCACTTAGGTGCCCAGTCCTCTTAAGGAGAGGCTTAGGGGCTGGTGGGTTGCACACTGCCAAGGGCTCCAGCAGTGAGAACTCTGTCAGAGGGAAGGGAAGGGCAACTGCAGGGCTCCTCCAGCGGTTTCTAGGCCGCCCAGAATCAGCGCCGCACCGAGAGCACCAGGCTCCCAGGCCCCTGGCTGGGGTTTTCAGCCCCGCACACACGGAGGCTGATTCCTTGGGTGCCCAGAAAGTGTATGACAGACGTAGGTTCCCTAGCACTCTCCTCCCCAGCAGAGACATGTGCAGGTGGTTTGGGGCCTGATCCTGCGTGTCTGGGTTCCTGCCCACAGCCCCAACTCAGGGGAAGCAGCCCCTGAGGCAAGACCTGCTGGAGGAGCCCTGCGCCCCCGCCTGATAGGCGAGTGCACAGCCAGCAGGGAAGCGAGCCTCCTCGGGGGAAGAGGAGGCAGCCCAGCCCCGTCAAGTTGAAAGCCCTGCTTGCACGGAGCTAAGTGCGCCTCCAGTACGGCAGAGCTCTAGCTCTGCTCAGAGCCCCGATCTGGCAGAGTTCCTGGCGCGAGGCTGCTCTGCCGGGGGCTAGCCTTGCCCAGACTTGCCTTGCTTTTAGGCTGCCTCTCCAGGAAGGAGCAGGCAGCAGGAGCCTGGGAGTCGCCACTGGCGCCTTTCTTGCCTCAGCTCCAATCCTGCCTTGCCTTTGCACTTAGGTCCCAGTCCTCCTTAAGGAGAGCTTAGGGGCTGGTGGGTTGCACACTGCCAAGGGCTCCAGCAGTGAGAATTCTGTCAGAGGGAAGGGAAGGGCAACTGCAGGGCTCCTCCAGCGGTTGCTTGGCCGCCCAGATTCAGCGCCACACGGAGAGCACCAGGCTCCCAGGTCCCCTGGCTGGGGTTTTCAGCCCGCACACACGGAGGCTGATTCCTTGGGTGCCCAGAAAGTGTATGACAGACGTAGGTTCCCTAGCACTCTCCTCCCCAGCAGAGACATGTGCAGGTGTTTGGGGCCTGATCCTGCGTGTCTGGGTTCCTGCCCACAGCCCCAAACTCAGGGGAAGCAGCCCCTGAGGCAAGACCTGCTGGAGGAGCCCTGCGCCCCCGCCCGATAGGCGAGTGCACAGCCAGCAGGGAAGCGAGCCTCCTCGGGGGAAGAGGAGGCAGCAAGTCCCCGTCAAGCTGAAATCCCTGCTTACACGAAGCTAAGTGCGACTCCAGTACGGCAGATCTCTAGCTCTGTTCAGAGGCCCGATCTGGCAGAGTTCCTGGCACCAAGATGCTCTGCCATAGGCGAGCCTTGCGCAGACTTGCCTTGCTTTAAGGCTCCCTCCCCAGGAAGGAGCAGGCTGTGTGAGGCTCCGGAAACGCCACTGGCGCCTTCCTGGCTTCAGCTCTACCCCTGCCTTGCCTTTGCACTTAGGTCCCAAGCGTCCTTGGAGGAGGGCTTAGGGGCTGGTGGGTTGCACACTGCCAAGGGCTCCAGCAGTGAAAGCTCTGTCAGAGGGAAGCGAAGGGCACAGCAGGGCTCCTTCAGCGGTTCCTTGGCCGCCCAGACAAAGCTCCGCACGGAGAGCACCAGGTTCCAAGGGCCCCTGGCTGGGTTTTGCATCCCCACACTCCCAGAGGCTGACTCCGTGGGTGCTAGAAAGTGTGTGAGAGACGTAGGTTCCCTAGCACTCTCCTCCCAGCAGAGACATGTGCAGGTGGTTGGGCCTTATCCTGCGTGTCTGGGTTCCCGCCCACAGCCTCAACTCAGGGGAAGCAGCCCCTGAGGCAAGACCTGCTGAGGAGCCTCGCGCGCCGCCTGATAGGCGAGAGCACAGCCAGCATGTAGCGAGCCTCTCGGGAGAAGAGGAGGAGCCGAGCCCA
>NW_017195014.1:0-9094 GCF_001704415.2 Capra hircus
CGACAGGGAACGCGCCGGATTCTGTCCGCACCATGCACGGGAAAGGACTCCCTTCCTCTCGACGCCTACGAGGCGGACAAACGGGTTCCTCTAGTGTGGGCGGGACTCTTCTGCATCCTCTCGCCAGTGGAAGGACGGGCTATGTCAGCGAAATTCTTGAGTATGCCAGGAAGCGGTCGTAAAGCGGACCCCTTTGCGACAGTATCCAAAGCGTTTTGGCTGTTGCAGTAGCCTCGAGAGGCTCAGCGACATGGGCCTCATTCGCTGGCAAGAGGAACCTCTGGATTTTCCTCGAAGTTGCGGGTGTTCCTCTTGTCACTTACGACGGCGACATACCAGGAACCCGCCTCTGGGGCTTCAGGAAAGGGCGGTCCCCATAACGAGTTGCTCGGGGCCGAAGCGCACTCTCCGGATTCATCTCCCCTGATGCCGGGCGCTAAGCCCTTCGATGCGGAAGTCACACGTGCCGGCAACCTGAGGATTCCTCTCCAGGGCTGACGTGGATCTCTGGGGTATTCTGGACTCTCCTCAGAGTAGGTCAGTCCTCGTACATCGTGTGGGGGCTGCACGTACGCGCCTTTCCTCCCGACTAGTAGCAGCCAGGTTCACACCTTCCTATCGGGTTGATCAAAGCAACTGTGGCTTTCCCCCAAGGTTTCCCACGAGCGCTTTCCCTCGAGTCTTATCCAACGACGGCTTTCCCACAGGGCTGTCCCAACGCTGCCACCGTCGGGGAAGTCGATCCCTGCGCTATGAAAGTCGAGGCCACAGTGACCCCGGGAACAACAGCTGCCCTGGACATTGACTGCAGATCTGGGGACGCTCCGGGAAATGGTGGCACGACCTGGAAGTTCCTACCGCCTTTTCCTGGTGGAGAGCGCTACCCTCTTGAAGATGCGAAAGGACGCGGGAATTCTTTCCCGAGACGCAGGAGCAGGGAAAGGATCCCTCCTCTCGAGCTATGAGCGGAAACGGGGCTCCTCTGGATGTGGGCGGGACTCTCGTGCTTCCTCTCGAGTGGAGACGGGTATGTCGGGGAACTTCTTGTGTTGCAGCAAGGATGTGAAGAACGTTTTGGAAGTTCCAGAGTTTAGGTGTGATTAACCTGGGACGCCTCAGAGGAAATGGGCCTCATGTCGCCTGGAGGGGAGAACCTCCTGGATTTTCTCGAGTTGCGGCAGGTGCTCTCGACTTATGACGGGGACCTCAGGGACCCGCTCTAATGGCCTCAGGAAAGGCCAGTCCCCATGCTAGTTACTCGGGGCCTCTCGGGATTCCTCTCCCGTCGATGCCGGGGCCTAAGACCTTGTGTGGAGTCGGTGCCGGAACGTGAGGATTCCTCTCCAGGGCTGACGTGGATCTTGGGGTACTTCTGGACTCTCCTCAGGGTAGTCAGTCCTCGTCTCGAGTGGGGCATGCACGTGCGCTTTTCCTCCCGAGCTGTAGCAGCAGTGTCGTGCTTCTCTTCGCGTGGATCAAGGGATCAGGGCCTTTCCCACGACGCTTCACATAGGGCTGTCCCACGTGCCACCGTGATGTGAGTCGATCCTCGGATTGAAAGTCGAGGCAGTGCAGGGAAAACAGGTTTCCCTGAAATGGACGGAGACATCTGGTTGACTCTGGGAATGGTGGCACGACGCTGGAGTTCCTCTCGCCTTTCCTGTGAAGAGCGCCTCCTCTTGAGATTCGACGGGATCGCCGGAATTCTTTCCGACCACGCAGGGAAAGGATCCCTCCTCTCGAGCTAGGAAGCTGAAACGGGGCTCCTCTGGATGTGGGCGGGACTCTCGTGCTTCCTCTCGAGTGGAGACGGGTATGTCGGGGAACTTCTTGAGTTGCAGCAAGGGTGTGAAGTACCCTATGGAAGTTCCAGAGGTTAGGTGTGATTAGCCTCCAGACGCCTCAGCGGAAATGGGCCTCATCTCGCCTGGAGGGCGAGAACCTCTTGGATTTTCTCGAGTTGTGGCAGGTGCTCTCGACTTACGACGGGGACCTCAGGGACCCGCTCTGGTGGCCATATCGAAAGGACCGTCGAGTACTCGACCTGCGAGTTACTCGGGGGCCTCTAGGGATTCCTCTCCCGTCGATGCCGGAGCATAAAACCTTGTGTGGAGTAGGTGGCGGAACCGGAGGATTCCTCTCCAGTGCTGACATGGATCTTGGGTACTTCTGGAGTCTCCCCAGGGGAGACAGTCTTCGTCTCGAATGGGGGCATGAACGTGCGCTTTCCTCCCGAGCTTTAGCAACAGTGTCGCGCTTCCCTTCGCGAGTATCAAGTGATCTGTGGCTTTCCCAAGAGGCTTTCCCACGAGGCTTTTCCCACGAGGCTTTCCCACAGGGCTGTCCCACGTGCCACCGTGGTGTGAGTCGATCCTCGGCTTGAAAGTCGAGGCAGTGCAGGGAAAACAGGTTTCCCTGGAATGGACTGAGACATCTGGGGGCTCTGGGAATGGTGAAACGACCCTGGAGTTCCTCTCGCCTTTCCTGTGGAGAGCGCCTCCTCTTGAGATGCGACGGGAACGCTGGGAATTCTTTCCCGACCACGCAGGGAAAGTATCCCTCCTCTCTAGCTAGGAGGCGGAAACGGGTCTCCTCTGGATGTGGGCGGGACTCTCGTGCTTCCTGTCGAGTGGAGACGGGCATGTTGGGGAACTTCTTGAGTTGCAGCAAGGGTGTGAATGACCCTTTGGAAGTTCCAGAGTTTAGGTGTGATTAGCCTCGAGACCCCTCAGCGGAAATGGGCCTCTTCTCGCCAGGAGAGGAGAACCTCCTGGATTTTCTCGAGTTGCAGCAGGTGCTCTCGACTTACGACGGTGACATCAGGGACCCCCTCTTGTGGCCTCACGAAAGGGAAGTCCCCATGCGAGTTGCTCATGGGTCTCTCGGGATTCGTCTCCCGTCGATGCCGGGACCTAAGATCTTGTGTGGAGTCTGTGCCAAAACCTGAGGATTCCTCTCCAGTGCTGACATGTATCTTGGGGTATTTCTGGAGTCTCCCCAGGGGAGTCAGTCCTCGTCTCGAGTCGGGGCATGCACGTGCGCTTTCCTCCGAGCTGTAGCAGCAGTGTTGAGCTTCCCTTCGCGAGGATCAAGGGATCTGTGGCTTTCCCTCGAGGCTTTCCCACGACGCTTTCCCACGACGCTTTCCCACAGGACTGTCCCACCTGCCACCTTGGTGTGAGTCGAACCTCTTCTTGAAAGTCGAGGCAGTGCAGGGAAAACAGGTTTCCCTGGAATGGACTAAGACATCTGTGGGACTCTGGGAATGGTGGCACGACCCTGGAGTTCCTCTCGCCTTCCCTGTGGAGAGCGCCCCCTCTTGAGATGCGATGGGAACGCCGGGAATTCTTTCCCGACCACGCAGGGAAAGGATCCCTCCTCTCGAGCTAGGAGTCGGAAACGGGGCTCCTCTGGATGTGGGCGGGACTCTCGTTCTTCCTCTCGAGTAGAGACTGGTATGTTGGTGATCTGCTTGAATTGCAGAAAGGGTGTGAAGGACCCTTTGGAAGTTCCAGAGGTTAGGTGTGATTAGCCATGAGAGAACTCAGTGGAAATGGGCCTCATCTCGCCAAGAAGGGAGAACCTCCTGGATTTTCTCAAGTTGTGGGAGGTGCTCTCGAATTACTACGGGGACCTCAGGGACCCGCTCTGGTGGCCTCAGGAAAGGCCAGTCCCCATGCGATTTGCTCGTGGTCCTCTCGGGATTCCTCTCCCATCGATGCCAGGGCCTAAGACCTTGTGTGGAGTCGGTGTCGGAAACTGAGAATTCCTCTCCAGTTCTGACATGGATCTTGGGGTACTTCTGGAGTCTCCCCAGGGGAGTCAGTCCTCGTCTCGAGTGGGGGCATGCACGTGCACTTTCCTCCCGAACTGTAGCAGCAGTGTCACGCTTCCCTTCCCGTGTATCCTAGAATCAGTGGCTTTCCCTCGAGGCTTTAAGCGAGGCTTTCCCACGACGCTTTCCCACCAGGCTTTCCCACGACGCTTTCCCAAGGTGATGTCCCACGTGCCACCGTAGTGTCAGTCGATCCTCGTCTTGAAAGTTGAGTCAGTGCCGGGAAAACAGGCTTCTGTGGAATGGACTGAGACATCTGGGGGATCTGGGAATGGTGGCACGACCCTGGAGTACCTCTCGCCTTTCCTGTGGAGAGCGCTCCCTCTTGAGATGTGACGGGAATGCCGGGAATTCTTTCCCGACCACGCAGGGAATGGATCCCTCCTGTTGAGCTATGAGGCGGAAACGGGGCTCATCTGGATGTGGGCGGGACACTCGTGCTTCCTCTCGAGTGGAAACGGGTATGTCGGGGAACTTCTTGAGTTGCAGAAAGAGTGTGAAGGACGCTTTGTAACTTCCAAAGGTTAGGTGTGATTAGTCTCGAGACGTCTCAGCAGAAATGGTCCTCATCTCGCCTGAAAGGGAGAACCTCCTGGATTTATTCAAGTTGCGGCAGGTGCTCTCGACCTACGACGGGGCCCTCAGGGACCCTCTCTGGTGGCCTCAGGAAAGGCCAGTCCCCATGCAAGTTGCACGGGGACCTCTCGGGATTCCTCTCCCGTCGGTGCCGGGGCCTAAGAACTTGTGTGGAGTCGGTGCCGGAAACTGAGGTTTCCTCTCCAGTGCTGACATGGATTTTGGAGTACTTCTGGAGTCTCCCCAGGGGAGTCAGTCC
The DNA here is from genome assembly GCF_001704415.2 of Capra hircus. Taxonomy (NCBI): domain Eukaryota; kingdom Metazoa; phylum Chordata; class Mammalia; order Artiodactyla; family Bovidae; genus Capra; species Capra hircus. The sequence continues at coordinate 4,671 of NW_017195014.1, forward strand.
TTGTCTCGAGTGGGAGCATGCACGTGCGCTTTCCTCCCGAGCTGCAGCAGCAGTGTCATGGTTCCCTTCGCGTGGATCAAGGGATCTGTGGCTTTCCCTCGAGGCTTTCCCAAAGGGCTGTCCCACGTGCCACCGTGGTGTGAGTCGATCCTCGTCCTGAAAGTCGAGGCAGTGTAGGGAAAAAAGTTTCCCTGGAATGGACTGAGACATCTGGGGGACTCTGGGAATGGTGGCACGACCCTGGAGTTCCGCTCGCCTTTCCTGTGGAGAGCGCCTCCTCTTGAGATGCGACGGGAACGCCGGGAATTCTTTCCCGACCATGCAGGGAAAGGATCCCTCCTCTCGAGCTAGGAGGCGGAAACGGGGTTCCTCTAGATGTGGGCGGGACTCTCGTGCTTCCTCTCGAGTGGAGACGGGTATGTCAGCGAACTTCTTGAGTTGCAGCAAGGGTGTGAAGGACCCTTTGGAAGTTCCAGAGGTTTGGTGTGATTAGCCTCGAGACGCCTCAGCGGAAATGGGCCTCATCTCGCCTGGAAGGGAGAACCTCCTGGATTTTCTCGAGTTGCGGCAGGTGCTCTTGACTTACGACGGGGACATCAGGAACCCGCTCTGGTGGCCTCAGGAAAGGCAGGTCCGCATACGAGTTGCTCGGGGGCCTCTCGGGATTCCTCTCCCCTGATGCCGGGGCCTAAGCCCTTCCGTGGAGTCGGTGCCGGAACCTGAGGATTCCTCTCCAGGGCTGACATGGACCTTGGGGTACTTCTGGAGTCTCCCCAGGGGAGTCAGTCCTCGTCTCGAGTGTGGGCATGCAGGTGCGCTTTCCTCCCGAGCTTTAGCAGCAGTGTCACGCTTCCCTTCGCTTGGATCAAGGGATCTGTGGCTTTCCCTCGAGGGTTTCCCATGAGGCTTTCCCAAGAGGCTTTCCCACGAGGCTTTCCCACAGGGTTTTCCCCCGTGCCACCATGGTGTGAGTTGATCCTCGGCTTGAAAGTCGAGGCAGTGCAGGGAAAACAGGTTTCCCTGGAATAGACTGAGACATCTGGGGGACTCTGGGAATGGTGGCATGACCCTGGAGTTCCTCTCGGCTTTCCTGTAGAGACGGCCTCCTCTTGAGATGCGACGCAACCGCCGGGAATTCTTTCACGACGACGCAGGGTAGGATCCCTCTTCTCGAGCTTGGAGGCGGAAACTGGGCTCCTCTGGATTGGGCGGGACTCTCGTGCTTCCTCTCGAGTGGAGACGGGTATGTCGGGGAACTTCTTGAGTTGCAGCAAGGGTGTGAAGGACCCTTTGGAAGTTCCAGAGGTTAGGTGTGATTAGCCTGGGGACGCCTCAGAGGAAATGGTCCTCATCTCCCCTGGAGGGGAGAACCTCCTGCATTTTCTTGAGTTGCTGCAGGTGTTCTCGCGTTACGACGGGGACCTCAGGGACCCGCTCTGGTGGCCTCAGGAAAGGCCAGTCCCCATGCGAGTTGCTCGGGGGCCTATCAGGATTCCTTTCCCATCGAGGCCGGTGCCTAAGACCTTGTGGGGAGTCGGTGCCGGAACCTGAGAATTTCTCTCCAGTGCTGACTTGGATCTTGGGGTACTTCTGGAGACTCCACAGGGGAGTCAGTCCTTGTCCCGAGTAAGGGCATGCACGTGTGCTTTCCTCCCGAGCTGTAGCAGCAGTGTCACGCTCCCCTTCGCGTGGATCAAGGGATCTGTGGCTTTCCCTCCAGGCTTTCCCATGAGACTTTCCCACGAGGCTTTTCCACAGGGCTGTCGCACGTGCCACCGTCGTGTGAGACGATCCTCGGCTTGAAAGTCGAGGCAGTGCAGGGAAAACAGGTTTCCCTGGAATGGCCTGAGACATCTGGGGGACTCTGGGAATGGTGGAACGACCCTGGAGTTCCTCACGCCTTTCCTGTGTAAAGCGTCCCCTCTTGAGATGCGACGGGAACGCCGAGAATTCTTTCCCGACCACGCAGGGAAAGGATCCCTCCTCTCGAGCTATGAGGCGGAAACGGGGCTCCTCTGGATGTGGGCGGGACTCTCGTGCTTCCTCTCGAGTGGAGACGGGTATGTCGGGGAACTTCTTGTGTTGCAGCAAGGATGTGAAGAACGTTTTGGAAGTTCCAGAGTTTAGGTGTGATTAACCTGGGGACGCCTCAGAGGAAATGGGCCTCATGTCGCCTGGAGGGGAGAACCTCCTGGATTTTCTCGAGTTGCGGCAGGTGCTCTCGACTTATGACGGGGACCTCAGGGACCCGCTCTAATGGCCTCAGGAAAGGCCAGTCCCCATGCTAGTTACTCGGGGCCTCTCGGGATTCCTCTCCCGTCGATGCCGGGGCCTAAGACCTTGTGTGGAGTCGGTGCCGGAACGTGAGGATTCCTCTCCAGGGCTGACGTGGATCTTGGGGTACTTCTGGACTCTCCTCAGGGTAGTCAGTCCTCGTCTCGAGTGGGGGCATGCACGTGCGCTTTCCTCCCGAGCTGTAGCAGCAGTGTCGTGCTTCTCTTCGCGTGGATCAAGGGATCAGGGCCTTTCCCACGACGCTTCACATAGGGCTGTCCCACGTGCCACCGTGATGTGAGTCGATCCTCGGATTGAAAGTCGAGGCAGTGCAGGGAAAACAGGTTTCCCTGAAATGGACGGAGACATCTGGTTGACTCTGGGAATGGTGGCACGACGCTGGAGTTCCTCTCGCCTTTCCTGTGAAGAGCGCCTCCTCTTGAGATTCGACGGGATCGCCGGGAATTCTTTCCGACCACGCAGGGAAAGGATCCCTCCTCTCGAGCTAGGAGTCGGAAACGGGGCTCCTATGGATGTTGCCGGGACTCTCGTGCTTCCTCTCGAGTGGAGACGGGTATGTCGGGGAACTTCTTGAGTTGCAGCAAGGGTGTGAAGGACCCGTTGGAAGTTCCAGATGTTAGATGTGATTAGCCTCGAGACGCCTCTGCGGAAATGGGCCTCATCTCGCCTGGAGGCGAGAACCTCCTGGATTTTCTCGAGTTGCGGCAGGTGCTCTCGACTTACGACTGGGACCTCAGGGACCCGCTCTGGTGGCCTCAGGAAAGGCCATTCCCCATCCGAGTTGTCCGGGGGCCTCTCGGGATTCCTCTCCCGTCGATGCCGGGGCCTAAGTCCTTGTGTGGAGTCAGTGCCGGAACGTGAGGATTCCTCTCCAGTGCTGACATGGATCTTGGGGTACTTCTGGAGTCTCCCCAGTGGAGTCAGTCCTCGTCTCCAAGGGAGGCATGCACGTGCGCTTTCCTCCCCAGCTTTTGCAGCAGTGTCACGCTTCCCTTTGCTTGGATCAAGGGATCTGTGGCTTTTCCTCGAGGATTTCCCGCAGGGCTTTCCCACAGGGCTGTCCCACGTGCCACCGCGGTTTGAGTCGATCCTCGGCTTGAAAGTCGAGGGAATGCAGGGAAACAGGTTTCCCTGGAATGGACTGAGACATCTGGGGGACTCTGGGAATGGTGGCACGACCCTGGAGTCCCTCTCGCCTTTCCTGTGAAGAGCGCCTCCCCTTGAGATGCGACGGGAATGACGGGAATTCTTTCCCGAGCACGAAGGGAAAGGATCCCGCCTCTGGAGCTAGGAGGCGGAAATGGGGCTCCTCTGGATGTGGGCGGGCTCTCGTGCTTCCTTTCGAGTGGAGACAGGTATGTCGGGAACTTCTTGCGTTGCAGCAAGGGTGTGAAGAACACTTTGGAAGTTCCAGAGGTTAGGTGTGATTAGCTTGGAGACGCCTCAGCGGAAATGGGCCTCATCTCGCCTGGAGGGGGGAGAACCTCCTGGATTTTCTCGAGTTGCGGCAGGTGCTATCGACTTACGTCGGGGACCTCAGGGACCCGCTCTGGTGGCCTCAGGAAAGGCCAGTCCCCTTGCGAGTTGCTCGGGGCCTCTCGGGATTCCTCTCCCATCGATGCCGGGCCTAAGACCTTGTGTGGAGTCGGTGCCGGAAACTGAGGATTCCTCTCCAGTGCTGAAATGGATCATGGTGTACTTCTGGAGTCTCCCCAAGGCAGTCAGTCCTCGTCTCGTGTGGGGGCATGCACGTGCGCTTTCCTCCCGTGCTGTAGCAGGAGTGTCATATTTCCCGTCGAGTCGATCAAGGGATCAGTGGCTTTCCCTCGAGGCTTTCCCACAGGGCTTTCCCACAGGGCTGTCCCACGTGCCACCGTGGTGTGAGTCGATCCTCAGCTTGAAAGTCGAGGCAGTGCAGGAAAACAGGTTTCCCTGGAATGGACTGAGACATCTGGGGGACTCTGGGAATGGTGGCACGAACCTGGAGTTCCTCTCGCCTTTCCTGTGGAGAGCGCCTCCTCTTGAGATGCGACGGAACGCCGGGAATTCTTACCGACACGCAGGGAAAGGATCCCTCGTCTCAAGCCAGGAGGCGGGAAACGGGGGCTCCTCTGGATGTGGGCGGGACT
>NW_017195015.1:0-9094 GCF_001704415.2 Capra hircus
TTGGACTGCTAGGATCCAACCAGTCCATTCTGAAGGAGATCAGCCCTGGATTTCTTTGAAGGAATGATGCTAAAGCGGAAACTCCAGTACTTTGGCCACCTCATGTGAAGAGTTGGCTCATTGGAAAAGACTCTGATGAAGGGGGATTGGGGGCCGAGGAGAAGGAGACGACAGAGCATGAGATGGCTGGATGGCATCGGATGAGATGGCTGGATGGCAATCATGGACTCGATGGACGTGAGTCTGAGTGACTCCGGAGTTGGGTGATGGACAGGGAGGCCTGGCATGCTGCATTTCATGGGGTCACAAAGAGTCAGACACGGCTGAGTGACTGAACTGAACTGAACTGAACTGAACTGAACTGAAACTGGGACTGTTGGTGGCAGAGGTAGAGGCCCTAGTCTGTGTATCCAAACTTGGAGTGATGGAATACAGTTTAAAGTTACTGTAAACATATGAAATTTAGAAAGATGGTTATGATAACCCTGCATGCGAGACAGCAAAAGAGACACAGATGAATAGAACAGTCTTTTGGACTCTGTGGGAAAGGGAGAGGGTGGGATGTTTTGCAGAATGGCATTGAAACATGTGTAATGTCATATAAGAAAAGAATCGCCAGTCTAGCTTCGATGCAGTAGAGGATGCTTGGGACTGTTGCACTGCGTTGACCCAGAGGGATGGTATGGGGAGGGCGGAGGGAGGGGGTTTAGGACTGGGAACACGTCTACACCCGTGGAGGCTTCATGTTGATGTCTGACAAAAGCAATACACTATTGTAAAGTAAAATATAAAGAAACAAAGTTACTATAAACAAAGAAAGAGAAAAAGGTTTCTCTTCAGAAATAAAATGTTTAGAATTGATTTCATACAGATGGAAGACCTTTTCACCTACTTAGTATTAGTGAATATCTGGCTTGATATAATTTTGCTTGAACTTTATGCTAGACAGCCTATTTGACCTGGGAAGCAAATATTGTACATCTGCTTTAACCTTGGAGAATAGTCACTGGGTATTCACTTGAACGGGAAAGTAAAAATCTGTTGCAGTTGTCTCTCATCAGTGTACCCTCTGGGGAAGTCAGGATATGAAAATGAGATTGTGCATTTCTGTGCTTTGGAGTTATGTGTTCCTAGTTAGTTAAGATAATGAAGAAGTTTAATGATTCCAGATTCTTGCCTAGGAAAACACTAACATCACTGTTGCCACACCTGTATTTTGTGGTTAACAGGATCCTTTTACCACGATATATGTTTCATTCATGGACTTTCAACTTTAAAGAATTTTCTATGTGTACTGGCTCTGCCCCTACAGCTTCAGAACACTCCTCTTTAAACTGTATGGAAGACCACTTCCCAGGCCATGGTCCTTGAGTTTATTTTTATTTTTTCCTAATTTTAGTATATACAATGTATTGGGTATTTTGTCATTATGGCATAATTTTCTTCAAAGAAAAATTTGTTTTTCATGTCAAGTATGAAACATCGTACTGAAAGTTGTCTCCTATTTAATCATGACATATGATCAGTGAGTCCACATAATAAGGAATGACAATTGGCACTTTTTAGCAGAAACCAGCACTTCCCTGGTAGGTAACCTGCTTAAGAATCTGATGCCATGCAGGAGACCCCAGTTTGATTTCTGGTTTGGGAGGATGCTCTGGAGAAGCAATGGGCCACTCACTCCAGTATTCTCTAGGTTTCCCTGGTGGTTTAGATAGTAAACAATCCATCTGCTCTGAGAGAGCCACTAGAAGAGTGGCCTAACAACCCACTCCAGTATTCTTGCCTGAAGAACCCCCATGGACAGAGGAGCTTGATAGGCTATATTCCAGAGGCTCACAAAGAACCAGACATGACTGTGAGAATAAGCGGACCAGAAACCAAAATATATTTTTAAAAAACCCTTGAAAACCTTGAAATTTGGAAGTGTTCCTTAGAAAGAGCATTTCAACCCTGGGAAAAAAAAAAAAAAAAAAACATAAAGCAATGAACTTTACTGCTCTCTTTTCCCTATAAGATCAGAGAAGAAATGGAGTGTCATTTCCCTTTTTAGAGGCTAGCTGTTCTAGTAGAAAATATGAAATGATTAAATAAATGATTGAAACCTACTGAAATGCTGCTTTAAATAAATAAATAAACAAACAAATAAATAAATAAAACCTAATTCAAGATGGATACCAAAGCAAGAACATAATTGAAATCACTTGCTGTTGTAAGACATGGCTTCAAAAGAGAACTAAATAAATGTATATAATGATTGGCTAAATTCTCTGGCAATATATTATAAAAGTTTACAGTCAATATTTTAAAGGATTTTTACACACAATAAAATAAAAATGCCTTTTACTTATGCATAATTTTAAAAATCTAAAGCACTGACTACTTTTCAGACATTCCAGGCCAAGGTCATTTAAACAAACTATCTACTTTATCTGCCAAAACAACATGGTGGTGGTGGTCGTGATTAGTTCCTAAGTCATTTCTGTCTCTTTTTCATCTCCATGGACCATAGACCACCAGGCTCCTCTGCCCGTGGGGCTTCCCAGGCAAGAATACTGAGGCTGGTTTTCATTCTCTCTTCTGGAAGATGTATCTTCCCAACTCTGGGATTTCTCAACCCTGGGTCATCTACATTGGGAAGTGGACTCCTTACCACTGAGCCACCAGGAGAATACCCCAAAGCAACACAGTATCTACTTAAGAAGTATTTCTTGGCTTTCATATGTACTGCATCAAACTTCCAGCCTATATCATCTGCATTTGTTCAGAACTACCCTGGTGATCCATCAATTAATAGTCAGCTTCCCAACGATCCTTGTCTGGGAAGATCCCACATGCTGAAGTGTTACTAACCTCAGGCGACACAACTCAGGAGCTCATGTGCCAAAACTAGAGCCAGTGTTCTCCAACAAAAGAAACATCACAATGGGAAGGCTATGCAGCGTAGTGAAGGGCACCATACCACTTGCCTCAGCTAGAGAAAGCCCTGAACATCCATGACTACCTGGCCCCACCAAAATAAATGCAATTTTAAAAATAACAAAAATTCATGTCAATGTATGGCGAAACCAATACAGTATTGTAAAGTAAAATAAAGTAAAAATAAAAATTAAAAAAAAATAAAATGGAAAAATAAATAAATAAATAAATAAATAAGACCTTAAAAAAAAAAAAAACAGTGAGTTTAGCAGAGAAGTTAGTTACATATATTTAGCAACAAGCAAATGTAATTTGCATGTTGAAAGCGCTAAAATACTTGTTTTTCGAAACGTGATAAATGATACTGATTAGAAGAAAATTATTAAAATATTCTAGGCAATAGTTCAGCACGATGAGAGGTAAGGGTATCCCAACCATCAGAGTTCAAATTTGTGGTGTGAATGCCTAAAAGCCTTTGAAACATCATGTTGGTCAAATAATTTGAGGATACATATATCTACTAAGCTGTTAGCTATCTCTTCTGCACCTTTATATTTCATTCTGAGCCAGCTGGATTTTCTAAAATAATGTGTAGATTTGTTTTGTTTGTTTTACATTCTGAGGAGACTTCCCATTCTGACCACATGCTAGGAAAGTTTTAATATATTTTCCATTAATATAATTCAAGTTTCATCTACTCTAAGCTTTCATACCATTAATCCCATATTGATTTCCTTTAGCAGGCTCTAGTGATGTTCTTCAAGCTGTTTTAGCCATTCTTTAATTTGGGTATAATGCTCACTGATTTGAATAGCAAATTAACACTTTTCTAATGTGCTTTTAGACTGTGGTGAGCTGTTCTGTTTCAGGGTTTTGGTTGGAAAACCCTGCCTTATTGTTAGGGCTGCAGTATCTTCTGATACCAAAGGAAAGACTACAAATATTCCAAACAAATTTGATTAAAGTAATGAACATTTTCTAAAGTGTTACAGAGTTCCTCATCAAAATATTTATTCCCATGGAAAAAATACTCCCAGCTCCTTGAGTACATTATGATTTTATTAAGGGAATCTGTGAGAACTGACATGTCTCTGTGCATCTTGACTTCATCAACACACCTCTCTGGGGTGAAAAAACACGTTAGAATTCACATACTTCAGGAAAGCCATATTTAAATATGGAAAAAACTAGTTTCAATAACAGTAAAAATGGCTGTATGAGAAGTGGATTGATATTTTTTCTCTATTTGTCTCTGAGCATCTTCCTGAAAGTTGCGTCTTCACTTCCTACTGAAACGTTTTATTCTGCTGTTGTTCAGTTGCCCAGGCATAGTAACTCTCTGCAACATAATAAGGAATGCTATGTTCCTTATTATGCAGCACACCGCGCCTCACTGTCCATCACTATCTCCCAGAGTTTGCTCAAATTGAGGTGCAACAAATTAGTTGTACCATCCGACCATCTCATCGTCTGTTAGGCACTTCTCCTTCTGCACTCAAGCTTTCCCAGCATCAGAGTCTTTTCCTATAGTTAGTTCTTTGCATCAGGTGGCAAAAGTATCAGAGTTTCAGCTTCAGCAAAAGTACTTCCAATGAAAATTCATGGCTGATTTCCATCAGGATTGACTGCGTTGATCTCCTTGCAGTCCAAGGGACTTGCAAGAGTCTTCTCCAACACCACAGTTCAAAATCATCAATTATTCCATGCACAACTTCCTGTCTAGTCCACCTCTCCCATCCATACATGAGTAATGGAAACTATATAGGTATGATCTGATCTACCATTCATTTCAAAGTAATGCCTCTGCTTTTGAATATGCTCTTTAGATGGTTTCAGCTTTTCTTCATAGGATCTAGCGCCTTTTAATTCCACGGCTGCAGTCACCATCTGCAGTGATTTTGGAGCCCGAGAAAATAAAGTCTATCACTGGTTCCATTTTTTCCCCATGATTTCCCTATTTGATGTGAAGTCACGGGGCCAGATGCCATGATCTTCATTTTTTCAACATTGAGTTTTAAGCAAGGTTTTTCACTCTCTTCTTTCTTTCCATCAATATGCTCTTTAGTTATTCTCCACTTTCTGTCATATACGTGGTGTCAGCTGCAAATCTGCGGTTATTGATATTTCTCCAAGCAATCTTGATTCTAGTTTGGGCTTCATCCAGCCTGGCATTTCACATGATGTGCTGAATATAAGTTAAATAAGCCACATGACACTATACAGCCTTGATGTGCTGCCTTCCTAATTTGAAGCTAGTGCATTGTTCTATGTCCAGTTCTAAGTGTTGCTTCTTGACATGCCTACAGATTTCTCAGCAGGCAGCTAAAGAGATCTGGTATTTGAGTCTTTTCAGGAATTTTCCATAGCTTGTTGTCATCCACACAGTCAAAACCTTTGGCATAGTCCAAATCAGATGTAGATGTTTTTCTTGAACTCCCTTGCTTTTTCTCTGATCCCATGGATGCTGGCAATTTGATCTCTGGTTTCTCTGACTTTTCTAAATCCTGCTTTAACATCTGGAAGTTCTCGGTTCATGTACTGCTGAAGCCTAGCTTGAAGAACTTTGAACATGACTTTGCTTACATGTGAGATGTGTGCAATTGTGTGTTAGTTTAAACAATCTTTGGCATAGCTTTTCTTGAGGATTGGAGTTTAAACTAACCTTTCCAAGTTCTGTCACCCGTGCTGAGCTTTTCAAATGTGCTGGCATATTGAGTGCAGGATTTTAATGTCATAATCTGGTAAGACTTGAAATTCCACAGCTGGAAACACATTACCTCTAGTAACTTTGTTCATAGTTCTGTACTAAGGGCTCCTTGATTTCACATTCCAGGATGCCTGGTTCTGGGTGAGTAAAGCATGTTCACAGTTATGTGGATCATTAAGATCTTCTTCTTCTTCTTTTTTTTTTTTTTTCAAGTTCAGTTCTGTGTATTCTTGCCACCACTTCTTAATATATCTGCTTCTGTTAGGTCCATATATTTTCTCTCCTTTATTATGCCCATGTTTGCATGAAATGTTCCCTTGGTATCTGTAACATTCTTGAGGTGATCTCTGTTCTTTGCCATCCTATTGTTTTTCTGTGTTTCTTTGCATTGATCCCTGAGGAAGGCTTTTCTTATCTCTCCTTGCTATTCTTAAGAAAACTGCATTCAAATGGATTATCTTTCTTTTCCTCCTATGCCTTTAGCTTCTCTTCTTTTCTAAGTGATTTGTAAGGCCTCCTCAGACAAACCTTTTGCCTTTTTGCATTTATTTTTCTTGGGTATGGTTTTCTTCATTGTCTCATGCAGAATGTCATGACCCTTGGTCCATAGTTCTCCAAGCAGTCTGTCTATGAGATCTAATCCCTCAAATCTATTTGTCACATCCACTGTGTAATCATAAGGGATTGATTTTGGTCAACCCAATGGTCTAGTGGTTTTCCATACTTTCTTCAATTTAAGGCTGAAGTTTTCTTTAAGGCATTCCTCATCTGAGCCATGTCACTGTGCAGTCTTGTTTTTTTTTTTTTTTTTTTTTCTGACTGCGTAGAGCTTCTCCATCTTCGGCTGCAAAGAACATAATCAGTCTGATTTCAGCAATGACCATCTCAAGAGTCATCTCTTGTGTTGTTGGAAGAGGGTGTTTCCTATCAATGGTGAGTTCTCTTAGGGAATTCTGTTAGCCTTTGCCATACTTCATAGATATTCCAAGGTCCACCTTGCCTGTTATTCCAGGTATCTCTTGACTTCCTACTTTCTCTAGTAGGCAATGAACGTGGGCAGTATAAGCCCTCATTCCTCTGCCTTTTCTAAATCCATCATATATATTTGGAAGTTCTTGGTTCAAATACTTTGAAGCCTAGCACAAAGAATTTTGAGCATTATCTTGCTTAGTATGTGAAATGAGCACAATAGTGCAGTACTTTGAATAATTTTCAGCATTACCCTTTGATGTGGGGATCAGTACGTGGTCATGTGTACACTAGAGCTTGCTCTGTAGTGGCATAATGTGTATTCCATAGTGCAAACCCAGAAGTTGGATCATGTATGCCATATAATGTCAACTCAGTAGAGGTAGGATGCTACTTTCAGAATGCAAGCTCAGTAGCTGTGCTAAGCCTGCTGTAGAACACTGGTTCAGCAATGGTAAGATGTGTGTTCTAGAATACAGGATCAATAGTGTTGTCACATTTCCTCCAGAGTTTAGCCACTGCAGAAGTGGCATGTGTGCTTAGAATGGGGTCTTAATAGTGGTGAGATGCATGCTCTACATCTCAGTCTCAGCAGAAGAGAGATATGTTCTCTAGAGTGCAAGCTAGTAGTTACAAGACACTTGGTGTGATGACCTGTCGTACCCAATGGAAGCAGTGGAAGTTGTCGCAGCATTGAAACACTGAATGGTGAAAACGTACTTGGTGTGTTTGAGCCACAGTAGACAAAGAAGCATTCCAAGAATGGTTTACCTATGATTTACAGGATGGTGGTAATTACTGAGTGCATTCCATCTAATGTAGATGGAGATGCGCTGAAGCCATGTCATAAAACTGAACCAGTGCTAGTTATAATCTCTGAATCTAACCTAACATGGCAAGGTTTTTCTGTACACCTGGTAATAAGATCTGCAAGATAGCTGTGAGTTTTCCTCCTTTTTTTCCCCTGATAAAACACATACTCCCCGTCACATCCAGGATGGCTTGAGCACAGGACTCGCTCTGTTTCAAGTTTCTGCCCCTCACAGTCTAGGAGAGAAGTAAAAAAGTTGGTGCCAGAAAGAGTTGGATGGGGACCTTTAGCAGCTGTGGTCTGCCAGAAGTCCACAGAGGCAGGCTGTGTCCTGGATAATCTGGGTGGGTGCATGGGCATTTGTTGATGTTTGAGAGTCAGCTGTGTCGATATTGGGAGCTGAGTCATCACCTGCATACCCACTACCTGTCCTTGAGGTGAGCCCTCTCTAGGGACTCCTGATCGAAAGAACACATTAATGTACTAAGGTGGCGACCAGAAATACACGAGACTTAAATAACAGGAGATTGTTTTCTCCGAGTTCTGGAGGCTAGCAGTCCAGCATCAAGGTGCTGACAGTGTGGTGTCTCCGGAAATCTCTTTCCGTGATGAGCAGACAGCTGCATTCCTATGTCCTCTGTCCCTGTATGTCCATACATCCTTGATGTCTTTGTCCTAATTTCCTTTTTATCTTCTGGCCATGCTGCTTTTCTTCTGGGTCTACTTTCCAGACCAGGGATTGGCAGTGAAAGTTCTGAGCCCTAACCACTTGCCTTCCACGGAATTTCCCTCTCTCTTTTTATATAGAGAACCATCAGATTGGACTAGGGCCCACTCTCGTGACCTTGTTTTAACTTAATCACCTCCTTAAAGGTATATCTACAAATAGGGTTACATTCCAAAGTGTTGGGGGTTAGAAATTCTACAGATATTTTTTAATGAATTAATTTATTTGACCGCACCAGGTGTCAGTTGTGGTATGTGGAGTCTTTGGTCTTCTGGCAGTAGGTGGGATCTAGTTCCCTGACCATGGACAGAAGCCCATCCCCCTACACTGGGAGTGGAGAGTTTTAGTCACTGGACCTTTGGGAAAGTCCCCCCAACATATGGATTTTGCAGGGCACAATGAAGCCCAAAACAGGGTTGATGGTAGGGTGATTTGCCTGGCTGTACATTTGCACCCTACCTGCTCCTTGGAAATATCTGAGACCTTTAATAATGTTGACTCCCTGGACCAATTTTTTGGAAATACTGATTCTGTGGGCATGGAGTAAGATCGGCAGAATCAAACAGAGCATAAGTAGTTTTCAAAAGTTCTCTAGTTCAATTCAGTTCAGTCTCTCAGTCGTGCCTGACTCTTTGTGACCCCATGAATCGCAGCATGCCAGGCTCCCTGTCCGTCACCAACTCCCGGAGTTCACTCAGACATACGTCCATCGAGTCAGTGATGCTATCCAGCCATCTCATCCTCTGTCGTCTCCTTCTCCTGCTCCCGAATCCCTCCCAGCATCAGGGTCTTTTCCAATAAGCCAACTCTTCGCATGAGGTGGCACAGTACTGGAGTTTCAGCTGTAGCATCATTCTTTCCAAAGAATTCCCAGGGCTGATTTCCTTCAGAATGAACTGGTTGGATCTCCCTGCAGTCCATGGGACTCTCAAGACTCTTCTCCAACACACAGTTTCAAAAG
>NW_017195016.1:0-9092 GCF_001704415.2 Capra hircus
CCAGGGGAGTCAGCCTCGTCTCGAGTGGGGCATGCACGTGCGCTTTCCTCCCGAGCTGTAGAGCAGTGTCGCACTTCCCTATCTCGTGGATAAAGGATCAGGGGCTTTCCCTCGAGGCTTTCCCACGAGGCTTTCCAACGAGGCTTTCCCACAGGGCTGTCCCACGTGCCACCGTGTGTGAGTCGATCCTCGGCTTGAAAGTCGAGGCAGTGCAGGGAAAACAGGTTTCCTGGAATGGACTGAGACATCTGGGACTCTGGAATGGTGGCACGACCCTGGAGTTCCTCTCGCCTTTCCTGTGGAGAGCGCCTCCTCTTGAGATGCGACGGGAACGCCGGGAATTCTTTCCCGACCACGGGGAAAGGATCCCTCCTCTCGAGCTAGGAGGCGGAAACGGGGCTCCTCTGGATGGGCGGGACTCTCGTGCTTCCTCTCGAGTGGAGACGGGTATATCGGGGAACTTCTTGAGTTGCAGCAAGGGTGTGAAGGACCCTTTTGAAGTTCCAGATGTTAGTGTGATTAGCCTCGAGACGCCTCAGCGGAAATGGCCTCATCTCGCCTGGAGGGGAAACCTCCTGGATTTTTTTCGAGTTGCGGCAGGTGCTCTCGACTTACGATGGGGACCTCAGGGACCGCTCTGGTGGCCTCAGGAAAGGCCAGTCCCCATGCGAGTTGCACGGGGGCCTCTCGGGATTCCTCTCCCGTCGATGCGGGGCCTAAACCTTGTGTGGAGTCGGTGCCGGAACCTGAGGATTCCTCTCCAGTGCTGACATGGATCTTGGGGTACTTCTGGAGTCTCCCCAGGTGGAGTCAGTCCTCGTCTCGAGTGGGGGCATGCACGTGCGCTTTCCTCCCGAGCTGTAGCAGCAGTGTCACGCTTCCCTACGCGTGGATCAAGGGATCTGTAGCATTCCCTCGAGGCTTTCCAGGAGGTTTCCCACGAGGCTTTCCCACAGGGCTGTCCCACGTGCCACCGTGGTGTGAGTCGATCCTCGGCTTGAAAGTCGAGGCAGTGCAGGGAAAAACAGGTTTCCCTGGAATGGACTGAGACATCCAGGGGACTCTGGGAATGTGGCACGACCCTGGAGTTCCTCTCGCCTTTCCTGTGGAGAGCGCCTCCTCTTGAGATGCGACAGGAACACCGGGAATTCTATCCCGACCACGCAGGGAAGGATCCCTCCTCTCGAGCTAGGAGGCGGAACGGGGCTCCTCTGGATGTGGGCGGGACTGTCGTGCTTCCTGTCGAGTGGAGACGGGTATGTCGGGAACTTCTTGAGTTGCAGCAAGGGTGTGAAGGACCCTTTGAAGTTCCAGAGGTTAGGTGAATTAGCCTCGAGACACCTCAGCAGAAATGGGCCTCATCTCGCCTGGAGGGGAGAATCTCCTGGATTTTCTCGAGTTGCGGCAGGTGCTCTCGACTTACGACGGGGACTTCAGCGACCCGCTCTGGTGGCCTCAGGAAAGGCCAGTCCCCATGCTAGTTGCTCTGGGGCCTCTTGGGATGCCTCTCCCGTCAATATTGGTGCCTAAGGCCTTGTGTGGAGTCGGTGCCAAAACCTGATGTTTCCTCTCCAGTGCTGACATGGATCTTGGGGTACTTCTGGGAGTCTCCCCAGGGGAGTCAATCCTCGTCTCGAGTGGGGGCATGCACCGTGCGCTTTCCTTCCGAGCTGTAGTAGCAGTGTCACGCTTCCCTTCACGTGCAACAAGGGGATCTGTGGCATTCCCTCGAGGATTTCCCACGAGGCTTTCCCACAGGGCTGTCCCACGTGCCACCGTGCTGTGAGTCGATCCTCGGCTTGAAAGTCGAGGCAGTGCAGGGAAAACAGGATTCCC
The DNA here is from genome assembly GCF_001704415.2 of Capra hircus. NCBI lineage: Eukaryota > Metazoa > Chordata > Mammalia > Artiodactyla > Bovidae > Capra > Capra hircus. The sequence goes on from NW_017195016.1 coordinate 1,837, forward strand.
TGGAATGGACTGACACATCTGGGGGACTCTGGGAATGGTGGCACGACCCTTGATTCCCTCTCGCCTTTCATGTGGAGAGCGCCTCCTCTTGAGATGCGATGGGAACGCCAGGATTCGTTCCCGACCACGCAGGGGAAGTATCACTCCACTCGATCTAGGAGGCCGAAACGGGGCTCCTTTGGATGTGTGCGGAACTCTCGTGCTTCCACTCAATTGGAGACGGGTATGTCGGGGAACTTCTTGAGTTGCAGAAAGGGTGTGAAGGACCCTTTGGAAGTTCCAGAGTTTAGGTGTGATTTGCCTCGAAACGCTTCAGCGGAAACGGGCCTCATCTCGCCTGGAGGGGAGAACCTCCTGGATTTTCTCGAGTGTCGGCAGGTGCTCTCGACTTACGACGGGGACCACACGGACCCGCTCTGCTGGCCTCAGGAAAGGCCACTCCCCCATGCGAGTTGCTCGGGGTCCTCTAGGGATTCCTCTCCCGTCGATGCCGGGGCCTAAGACCTTGTGTGGAGTCGGTGCCGGAACCTGAGGATTCCTCTCCATTGCTGACATGGATCCTTGGGGTACTTCTGGAGTCTCCCAAGGGGAGTCAGTCCTCGTCTCGAGTGGGGGCATGCATGAGCGCTTTGTCCCGAGCTGTAGCAGCAATGTCACACTTCTACTTCGCGTGGATCAAGGGATCTGTGGCTTTCCCTCGAGGCTTTCCCACAAGGCTTTCCCACGAGGATTTCCCAAATGGCTGTCCCACGTGCCACCATGGTGTGAGTCGATCCTGGGCTTGAAAGTCGAGGAATTGCAGGGAGAACAGGTTTCCCTGGAATGGACTGAGACATGTGGGGGTCTCTGGGAATGTGGCACGACCCTGGAGTTCCTCTCGGCCTTTCCTGTGGGAGAGCGCCTCTTCTTGACATGCTATGGGAAACCCGGGAATTCTTTCCCGACCACGCAGGGCAAGGATCCATCCTCTCGAGCTATGAGGCGGACACTGGGCTCCTCTGGATGTGGGCGGGACTGTCGTGCTTCCTCTCGAATGGAGACGGGTATGTCGGGAAACTACTTGAGTTGCAGTAAGGGTGTGAAGGACCCTTTGGAAGTTTCAGAGGTTAGGTGTGATTAGCCTCGAGACACATCAGCGGAAATGGGCCTCATCTCGCCTGGATGGGGGAACCTACTGGATTTTCTCGAGTGTCGGCAGGTGCTCTCGACCTAGGATGGAGACCACAGGGACCCGCTCTGCTGGCCTCAGGAAAGGCCAGTCCCCTTGGGAGTTGCTCGGGGGCTTCTCGGGGGCCTCTTGGGTTTCCTCTCCCGTCGATGCTGGGGCCCAAAACCTTGTGTGGATTCAGTGCCGGAACTTGAGGATTCCTGCTCCAGTGCTGACATGGATCTTGGGGTACTTCTGGAGTCTCCCCAGGGGAGTCAGTCCTCGTCTCGAGTGGGGGCATGCACGTGCGCATTCCTCCCGAGCTGTAGCAGTAGTGTCACGCTTCCCTTTGCGTGGATCAAGGGATCAGGGGCTATCCCTCGAGGCTTTCCCACGAGACTTTCCCAGGAGGCTTTCCCACAGGGCTGTCCCACATGCCACCGTGGTGTTAGTCGATCCTCAGCTTGAAAGTCGAGGCAGTGCAGGGAAAACAGGTTTCCCTGGAATGGACTGAGACATCTGGGGGACTCTGGGAATGTGGCACGACCCTGGAGTTCCTCTCGCCTTTCCTATGGAGAGCGCCTCCACTTGAGATGCGACAGGAACGCCGGGAATTCTTTCCCGAACACGCAGGGAAAGGATCCCTCCTCTCGAGCTAGGAGGCCGGAAACGGGGCTCCTCTGGATGTGGGCGGGACTCTCGTGCTTCCTCTCGAGTGGAGTCGGGAATGTTGCGGAACTTCTTGAGTTCCAGCAAGGATGTGAAGGACCCTTTGGAAGTTCCAGAGGTTAGGTGTGATTTGCCTCGAAACGCCTCAGCGGAAACGGGCCTCATCTCGCCTGGAGGGGAGAACCTCCTGGATTTTCTCGAGTTGCGGCAGGTGCTCTCGACTTACGACGGGGACCTCAGGGACCCGCTCTGGTGGCCTCAGGAAAGGCCAGTCCCCATGCGAGTTGCTCGGGGGCCTCTCGGGATTCCTCTCCGTCGATGCCGGGGCCTAAGATCTTGTGTGGAGTCGGTGCCTGAACCTAAGCATTCCTCTCCACTGCTGACATGGATCTTGTGGTACTTCTGGAGTCTCCCCAGGGGAGTCAGTCCTCATCTCGAGAAGAGGTATGCACGTGCGCTTTCCTCCCGAGCTGTAGCAGCAGTGTCACGCTTCCCTTCGCGTTGATCAAGGGATCTGTGGCTTTCCCTCGAGGCTTTCCCACGAGGCCTTCCCACAGAGCTGTCCCACGTGCCACCGTGGTGTGAGTCGATCCTCGGCTTGAAAGTCGAGGCAGTGCAGGGAAAACAGGTTTCCCTGGAATGGACTGAGACATCTGGGGGACTCTGGGAATGCTGGCACGACCCTGGAGTTCCTCTCGCCTTTCCTGTGGAGAGCGCCTCCGCTTGAGATTCGACGGAAGCCCGGAATTCTTTTCCCGACCACGCAGGGGAAGGTTCCCTCCTCTCGATCTAGGAGGGGGAAACGGGGCTCCTCTGGATGTGGGCGGGACTCTCGTGCTTCCTCTCGAGTGGAGACGGGTATGTCAGGGAAATTCTTGTGTTGCAGCAAGGGTGTGAAGTAACCTTTGGAAGTTCCAGAGGTTAGGTGTGATTTGCCTCGAGACGCCTCAGCGGAAATGGGCCTCATCTCGCCTGGAGGGGAGAACCTCCTGGATTTTCTCGAGTTGTGGCAGGTGCTTTCGACTTACGCCGGGGACCTCAGGGACCCGCTCTGGTGGCCTCAGGAAAGGCCAGTCCCCATGCGAGTTGCACGGGGGCCTCTCGGGATTTCTCTCCCGACGATGCTGGGGCCTAAGATCTTGTGTGGAGTGGGTGGCAGAACCTGAGGATTCCTCTTCAGTGCTGACATGGATCTAGGGGTACTTCTGGAGTCTCCCCAGGGGAGTCAGTCCTCGTCACGAGTTGGGGCATTCACGTGCGCTTTCCTCCCGAGGTGTAGCAGCAGTGTCACGCTTCCCTTCGCGTGGATCAAGGGATCTGTGGCTTTCCCTCTTGGCTTTCCCACCAGGATTTCACACGGCTGTCCCACGTTCCACCGTGGTGTGAGTCGATCCTCGGGTTGAAAGTCGAGGCAGTGTAGGGAAAACAGGTTTCCCTGGAATGGACGGAGACATCTGGGGGACTCTGGGAATGGTGGCACGACCCTGGAATTCCTGTTGCTTTTCCTGTGGAGAGCGCATCCTCTTGAGATGCGACGGGAACGCCGGGAATTCTTTTTCGTCCACGAAGGGAAAGGATCCCTTCCCTCGATCTAGGAGGCGGAAACGGGGCTCCTCTGGATGTGGGCGGAACTCTCCTGCTTCCTCTCGAGTGGAGACGGGTATGTCGTGGAACTTCTTGAGTTGCAGATATGGTGTGAAGGAACTTTTGAAGTTCCAGAGGTTAGGTGTGATTAGCCTCGAGACGCCTCAGCGGAAATGGGGACTCAGCTCGCCTGGAGGGGAGAACCTCCTGGATTTTCTCGAGTTGCGGCAGGTGCTCTCGACTTCCGACGGGGACCTCAGGGACCCGCTGTGGTGGCCTCAGGAAAGGCCAGTCCCCATGCGAGTTGCTCTGGGTCCTCTCGGGATTCCTCTCCCGTCGATGCCGGGGCCTAAGATCTTGTGTGGAGTCGGTGCTGGAACCTGAGGATTCCTCTCCAGTGCTGACATGGATCTTGGGGGACTTCTGGCGTCTCCCCAGTGCAGTCAGACCTCTACTCGAGTGGGGGCATGCACGTGCGCTTTCCTTCCGAGCTCTAGCAGCAGTGTCGCGCTTCCCTTCGCGTGGATCATGGGATCAGGGGCTTTCCCTCGAGGCTTTCCCACGAGGCTTTCCTACGAGTCTTTCCCACGAGGCTTTCCCACGGGGCTGTCCCACGTGACACCGTGGTGTGAGTCCATCCTCGACTTGAAAGTCGAGGCAGTGCAGGGAAAACAGGTTTCCCTGGAATGCACTGAGACATCTGGGCGACTCTGGGAATGGTGATACGACCCTGGAGTTCCTCTCGCCTTTCCTGTGGAGAGCGCCTCCTCTTGAGATGCGTTGGAACGCCGGGAATTCTTTCCCGACCACGCAGGGAAAGGATCCCTCCTCTCGGGCTAGGAGGTGGAAATGGGGCTCCTCTGGATGTGGGAGGGACTCTCGTGCTTCCTCTCGAGTGGATACTTGTATGTCGGGTAACTTCTTGAGTTGCAGCAAGGGTGTGATGAACACTTTGGAAGTTCCAGATGTTAGATGCGATTAGCCTCGAGATGCCTCAGCGGAAATGGGCCTCATCTCGCCTGGAGGGGAGAACCTCCTGGATGTTCTCGAGTTGCGGCAGGTGCTCTCGAATTACGACGTGGACCACAGGGACCCGCTCTGGTGGCCTCAGGAAAGGCCAGTACCCTTGCGAATTGCTCGGGGGCCTCTCGAGATCCTATCCCGTCGATGCCGGCTCCTAATACCTAGTGTGGAGTCGGTGCCGGAACCTGAGGATTCCTCTCCAGTGCTGACATGGTTCCTGGGGTACTTCTGGAGTCTCCCCAGGGGACTCAGTCCTTGTCTCTATTGGGGACATGCCCGTGCGCTTTCCTCCCGAGCTGTAGCAGCAGTTTCACGCTTCCGTTCGCTTGGATCAAGGGATCTGCGGCTTTCCCTCAAGGCTTTGGAAGCGAGTTGCTCACGGGCCTATCGGGATTCCTCTCCCGTTGGTGCGGGGACCTAAGATCTTGTGTGGAGTCTGTGCCAAAACGTGAGGATTCCTCCTCCATTGCTGACTTGTATCTTGGAGTACTTCTGGAGTCTCCCCAGGGGAGTCAGTCCTCGTCTCGAGTGGGGGGCATGCACGTGCACTTTCCTCCGAGCTGTAGCAGCAGTGTTGAGCTTCCCTTCGAAAGGATCAAGGGATCTGTGGCTTTCCTCGAGGCTTTCCCACGACGTTTTCCCACGACGCTTTCGCACCAGGCTTTCCCACGAGGATTTCCCACAGTGATTATCCCACGTGCCACAGTGGTGTCAGTCGATCCTCGGTTTGAAAGTCGAGGCAGTGCCGGGGGAAACAGGCTTCGCTGGAATGGACTGAGACATCTGGGGGACACTAGGAATGGTGGCACGACCCTGGATTTCCTCTCGCCTTTCCTGTGGAAAGCGCCCCCTCTTGAGATGTGACCGGGAACGCCGGGAATTCTTTTCCGAACACGCAAGGAAAGGATCCCTCCTGTCGGGCTAGGAGGAGGAAAAGGGCTCCTCTGGATGTAGGCGGGACTCTCGTGCTCCCTCTCGAGTGGAGACGGGATCTCGCGGAACTTTTGAGTTGGAGCAAGGGTGTGATGGACCCTTTGGAAGTTCCAAGAGTTTAGGTGAGAATAGCCTTGAGACGCCTCAGCGGAAATGGGCCTCATCTCGCCTGGAGGCAGAACCTCCTAGATTTTCTCGAGTTGCAGCAGGTGCTCTAGACTTACGACGGGGACCTCAGGGACCCGCTCTGGTGGCCTCAGGAAAGGCCAGTCCCCAAGCGAGTAGCTCGCAGGCCTCTCGGGATTCCTCTCCCGTCGATGCCGGGCCAAAGATCTTGTGTGGAATCGGTGCCAGAACCTGAGGATTCCTCTCCAGTGCAGACATGGATCTTGGGGTACTTCTGGTGTCTCCCAGGGTAGTCAGTCCTCGTCTCGAGTGGGGGCATGCACGTGTGCTTTCCTCCGAGCTCTAGCAGCAGTGTCGTGCTTCCTTCGCGTGGATCAAGGGATCTGTGCTTTCCCTCGTGGCTTTCCACGAGTCTTTCCCACGAGGCTTTCCCAAAGGGCGGTCCCACGAGGCTTTCCCACAAGGCTTTCCCACAGGCTGTCCCACGTTCCACCGTGGTGTGAGTCGATCCTCGGCTTGAAAGTCGAGGCAGTGCAGGGAAAACAGGTTTCCTGGAATGACGGAGACATCTGGGGGACTCTGGGAATGGTGGTAGGACCCTGGAGTTCCTCTCGCCTTGCCTGTGGAGAGCGCCTCCTCTTGAGATGCGACGGAAACGCCCTGAATTCTTTCCCGAGCACGCAGGGAATGGATCCCTCCTCTCGAGCTAGGAGGCGGAAATGGGGCTACTGTGGATGTGGGTGAGATTCTCGTGCTTCCTCTCGATTGAGACGGGTATGTCGGGGAACGTCTTGAGTTGCAGCAAGGGTGTGAAAGACCCTTTGGAAGTTCCAGAGGTTAGGTATGATTAGCCTCAAGACGCCTCAGCGGAATGAGCCTCATCTCGCCTGGAGGGGAGAACCTCCTGGATTTTCTCGAGTTGCGGCAGGTGCTCTCGACTTACGACGGGGACCTCAGGGACCCGCTCTGGTAGCCTCAGTAAAGGCCAGTCCCCATGCGAGTTGCTCGGGGGCCTCTCGGGATTGTTCTCCCTTCGATGCCGGGGCCTAAGATCTTGTGTGGAGTGGTGCCGGAACGTGAGGATTCCTCTCCAGTGCTGACATGGATCTTGGGTACTTCTGGTATCTCCCCAGGGGAGTCAGTCCTCGTCTCGGGTGGGGGCATGCACGTGCGCTTTCCTCCCGAGCTGAAGCAGCAGTGTCACCCTTCCCTTCGCGTGGAACAAGGGATCTGTGGCATTCCCTCGAGGCTTTCCCACGAGGTTTCCCACGAGGCTTTTCCACAGGGCTGTCCCACGTGCCACCTTGGTGTGAGTCGATCCTCGGCTTGAAAGTCAAAACAGTGCAGGGAAAACAGGTTTCCTGGAATGGACTGAGACATCTGGGGGACTCTGGGAATGGTGGCATGGCCCTGGAGTTCTTCTCGCCTTTCCTGTGGAGAGCGCCTCCTCTTGAGATGCGACGGGAACGCCGGGAATTCTTTCCCGAGCACGCAGGGAAAGGATCCCTCCTCTCGAGCTAGGAGGTGGAAACGGGGCTCCTCTGGATGTGGTCGGGACTCTCGTGCTTCCTCTCGAGTGGAGACGGGTATATCGGGGAACTTCTTGAGTTGCAGCAAGGGTGTGAAAGACCCTTTGGAAGTTCCAGAGGTTAGGTATGATTAGCCTCAAGACGCCTCAGCGGAATGAGCCTCATCTCGCCTGGAAGGGAGAACCTCCTGGATTTTCTCGAGTTGTGGCAGGTTGTGCAGACTTACGACGGGACCTCAGGGACGC
>NW_017195017.1:0-9092 GCF_001704415.2 Capra hircus
GTTCCCTGGAAATGGACTGAGATATCTGGGGGACTCTGGGAATGGTGGCACGACCCTGGAGTTCCTCTCGCCTTTCCTGTGGAGAGCGCCTCTCTTGAGATGCGACGGAAAATGCCGGGAATTCTTTCCCGACCACGCAGGGAAGGATCCCTCCTCTCTAGCTAGGAGGCGGAAACGGGCTCCTCTGGATGAGGGCGGGACTCTCGTGATTCCTCTCGAGTGGAGACGGGTATGTCGGGGAACTTCTTGAGTTGCAGCAAGGGTGTGAAAGACCCTTTGTAAGTTCCAGAGGTTAGGTGTGATTAGCCTCGAGACGCCTCAGCGGAAATGGGCCTCATCTCGCCTGGAGGGGAGAACCTCCTGGATTTTCTCGAGTTTGGGCAGGTGCTCTCGACTTACGACGGGGACCTCAGGGACCCGCTCTGGTGGCCTCAGGAAAGGCCAGTCCCCAAGCGAGTTCCTCGGGGGCCTCTCGGGATTCCTCTCCCGTCGATGCCGGGGCCTAAGCTGCCGGGAGCCAGTGTGAGGAAGCCCGCCCGTGACAAGGTTATGAGGAAGGAAGCTGACATACGCAAGGCGTGCTCAGACTTCAGGGACCCCTCTGGAAATTTTTAAGCATGTACCCCAACAAAAATCTGCCGGTTTTTGTGCTCTGCTTTTTCACTCTTCTGACCTTTTCTGGAAAAAGTCAATTCAGGGCGTTAGTCTTCTGCATTTGAAAGAGTGTTTCAATCCAAAAACCCTCTGATGGCTTTCTAGCCTGCCTGTAGACTCGTACAGCTGCGCTTGTGATTGTTTGAGGCCTCCTGACCGCAGGAGGCACAGGAAGCTTAAAACATCCTAGGAATGCAGGAGCTTCGAGGAGTCAAAATCTTTAGAATAGGACTGATTAAAAGTTTCATTTTTTGGGTCAATGCTTGCTGCCAAATTTTCATATCCTTTATTTTTAGATATAGTTGGTATGTGAAAAACAAGTAGTAGACCTGGTATTAGCAACATTAGATCTTTGAGTTAAGTACCTTCTTTGTTATAACCCACTGCACCTTTGTTCTATAGAGATGTAACTTTATGCTTTAAGGAGATGCAGATTAAAGAAAAACACTTCAGGGGAAACAAAATTAACATTCATTAAGGAAGAGAGCCAAAAAGTGTTAACAAGCCTCTTGGCCAGAAGATAATGTAAATTACCTGAGACCTTTTGTATACAAAATGATATACAGAAAGAATCTGGGTTGTGAACACTACATAATTTTGTGTTATCCATTGATCTCCATGTTTATCAAAAGTATAAAAGCCTTCTGAACAATAAAGGAGGAGGCCAGGGGCCGGGGCCAGTTTCTCGGACCAGCTTCTCGAACTAGTCTCTCAGCCTGGTTTCTTGGGACTCTGGCTCCCCCTGTGTCTTTCTCCCTCTTTCTTCTTCTCTACCTTTCCTTCTCTCTGCTCTTTACTATAACTTCAGGCTGAATCTCCACCTGGAGTGCGGAGGCTCGCCAGGTCTACTTACTTGCCTGGCTGTTAAGACCCGCACGAAAGGGAGCTTAAGGCGAGGCACCCTTAGATATTCAAGCGGGCGCCGGTGGCCCAACGTAGGTGGTGCAAATTCCTTGTCTGGAATTTTATTGGCCGTCCGCGAAAACCAAGCTATTCAGCACTCTTCCTCCACTTAATCTTCTTACTACACTATAGTTTCCTAATGTAATCTTACATTAATAAATAAACAAGTCTTTCCACACCAACGCCGTCCACCCTTCGAATTCCCTGGATCCACCGGGGCTGGACCCCGGCATAAGACCTTGTGTGGATTCGGTGCCGGAACCTGAGGATTCCTCTCCAGTGCTGACATGGATCTTGGGGTACTTCTGGAGTCTCCCCAGGGGAGTCAGTCCTCGTCTCGAGTGGGGGCATGCACGTGCGCTTTCCTCCCGAGCTGTAGCAGCAGTGTCACGCTTCCCTTCGCGAGGATCAAGGGATCTGTGGCTTTCCCACGAGGCTTTCCCACAGGGCTGTCCCATGTGCCACCGTGGTGTGAGTCGATCCTCGGCTTGAAAGTCGAGGCAGTGCAGGGAAAACAGGTTTCCCTGGAATGGACTGAGACATCTTGGGGACTCTGGGAATGGGGCCGACCCTGGAGTTCTCTCGCCTTTCCTGTGGAGAGCGCCTCCTCTTGAGATGCGACGGGAACGGGAATTCTTTCCCGACCACGCAGGGAAAGGATCCCTCCTCTCGAGCTAGAGGCGGAAACGGGGCCCTCTGGATGTGGGCGGGACTCTCCCTTCCTCTCGAGTGGAGACGGGTATGTCGGGGAACTTCTTGAGTTGCAGCAAGGGTGTGAAAGACCCTTTGGAAGTTCCAGGTTAAGTGTGATTAGACCCTCAGCGGAAATGGGCCTCATCTCGCCTGGAGGGGAGAACCTCCTGGATTTTCTCGAGTTGCGGCAGGTGCTCTCGACTTACGAGGGGACCTCAGGGACCCGCTCTGGTGGCCTCAGGAAAGGCCAGTCCCCATGCGAGTTGCTCGGGGGCCTCTCGGGATTCCTCTCCCGTCGATGCGGGCCTAAGACCTTGTGTGGAGTCAGTGCCGGAACCTGAGGATTCCTCTCCAGTGCTGACATGGATCTTGGGGTACTTCTGGAGTCTCCCCAGGGAGTCAGTCCTCGTCTCGAGTGGGGGCATGCACGTGCGCTTTCCTCCCGAGCTGTAGCAGCAGTGTCACGCTTCCCTTCGCGTGGATCAAGGGATCTGTTCTTTCCCTCGAGGCTTTCCCACGAGGCTTTCCCACAGGGCTGTCCCACGTGCCACCGTGGTGTGAGTCGATCCTCGGCTTGAAAGTCGAGGCAGTGCAGGGAAAACAGGTTTCCCTGGAATGGACTGAGACATCCGGGGACTCTGGGAATGGTGGCACGACCCTGGAGTTCCTCTCGCCTTTCCTGTGGAGAGCGCCTCCTCTTGAGATGCGACGGGAACGCCGGGAATTCTTTCCCGACCACAGGGAAAGGATCCCTCCTCTCGAGCTACGAGGCGGAAACGGGGCTCCTCTGGATGTGGGCGGGACCTCGTGCTTCCTCTTGAGTGGAGACGGGTATGTCGGGGAACTTCTTGAGTTGCAGCATGACTGTGAAAGACTCTTTAGAAGTTCCAGAGTTCACGTGTGATTAGCCTCGAGACACTCAGTGGAAACGGGCCTCATCTCACCTGCAGGGAGAACCTCCTGGATTTTACCGAGTTGCGGCAGGTGCTCTCGACTTACGACGGGGACCTCATGGACCCGCTCTGGTTACCTCAGGAAAGGCCAGTCCCCATGTGAGTTGCTAGAGGTCCTGTCGCTATTCCTCTCCCGTCGATGCCAGGGCCTAAGACCTTGTGTGGAGTCGGGCCGGAACCTGAGGATTCCTCTCCAGGGCTGACATGCATCTTGGGGTATTTCTGGAGTCTCCCCAGGGGAGTCAGTTCTCGTCTCGAGTAGGGGCATGCACGTGCGCTTTCCTCCCGTGCTGTAGCAGCAGTGTCACGCTTCCCGTCGCGTGGATTAAGGGATCTGTGGCTTTCCCTCGAGGCTTTCCCACGAGGCTTTCCCACAGGGTTGTCACACGTGCCACCAGGTGTGAGTCGATCCTCAGCGTGAAAGTCGAAGCAGTGCAGGGAAAACAGGATCCTCTGGAATGGACTGAGACATCTGGGGACTCTTGGAATGGTGGCACGACCCATGAGTTCCTCTCGCCTTTCCTGTGCAGCGCCTCCTCTTGAGATGCGTCGAAACGTCGGGAATTCTTTCCCGAGGAAGCAGGGAAGGATCCCTCATCTCGAGCTTGGGGAGGAAACGGAGCTCCTCTGGCGGTTGCCGGACCCTCGTGCTTCCTCTGGAGTGGAGACGGGTATGTCGGGGAACTTCTTGAGTTTTAGCAAGGGTGTTTAGGACACTTTGGAAGTTCCAGAGTTTAGTTGTGATTACTCTCGAGACGCCGCAGAGAAAATGGGCCTCATCTCGACTGGAGCAGAGAACCTCCTGGATTTTCTCGAGTTGCGGCAGGTACTCTCGACATACGACCGTGACCTCAGGGACAGTGTAGCAGATGTGTCACGCTTCCCGTCGCGGGGATCAAGGGATCTGTGGCTTTCCCTCGAGGCTTTCTCACAGGGCTGTCCCACATGCCACCATGGTGTGAGTGGATCCTCGGCGTGAAAGTCGAGGCAGTGCTGGGAAAACGGGTTCCTCTGAAATGGACTGAGACATCTGGGGGACTCTTGAAATGGTGGCACGACCCTGGAGTTCCTCTTGCCTTTCCTATTGAGAACCCTTGCTCTTGAGATGCCATGGGAACGCCGAAAAATCTTTCCTGACTAAGCAGGATAGGATCCTTCATCTCGGAAACGGGGTTCCTCTGAATGTGGGCGGGACCCTCGTGCTTCCTCTCGTGTGGAGACGGGTATGTCGGGGAACTTCTTGAGTTGCAGCAAGGACCCTTTTTAATTTCCAGAGGTTAGGTGTGATGAGCCTCCAGACACCTCAGAGGAAATGGGCCTCATCCCGCCTGGAGGGGAGAACCTCCTGGATTTTACCCAGTTGCGGCAGGTGCTCTCGAGTTACGACGGGTCCTCAGGGACCCGCTCTGGTGGCCTCAGGAAAGGCCAGTCCCCATGCGAGTTACCAGGGGGCCTTTAGGGATTCCTCTCCCATCGATGCCGGTGCCTAAGACCTTGTGTGGAGTCGGGGCCAGACCCTGAGGATGCCTCTCCAGTGCTGACATGAATCTTTCCGTACTTCTGGAGTCTCACCAGGGGAGTCAGTCCTCATCTCGTGTGGGGGCATGCACCTGCCATTTCCTCACGACCTGCAGCAGCAGTGTCACGCTTGCCGACGTGTGGATCAAGGGATCTGTCGCTTTCCATTGAGGCTTTCCCACGAGGCTTTCCAACAGGGCTGTCCCACGTGCCACGGTGGTGTGAGTCGATCCTCGGCGTGAACGTCGAGGCAGTGCAGGGAAAACAGTTTCTTCTGGAATGGACTTAGACATCTGGGGGACTCTTGGAATGCTGGCAAGGCCCTGGAGTTCCTCTCGTCTTTCCTGTGGAGAGCGCCTCCTCTTGAGATGCGACGGGAAGGCCGGGAATTCTTTCCCGACGACGAAGGGAAAGGATCCCTCTTCTCGAGCTACGAGGCGGAAACGGGGCTCCGCTGGATATGGGCGGGAACCTCGTCCTTCCTCTCGAGTGGGGATATGGGTATGTCGGAGAACTTCTTGACTTGCAGCAAGGGTGTGAAGGACCCTTTGGAAGTTCCAGAGGTTAGGTGTGATTAGCCTCGAGACGCCTCAGCGGAAATGGGCCTCATCTCGCCTGGAGGGGAGAACCTCCTGGATTTTCTCGAGTTGCGGCAGGTGCTCTCGAGTTACGACGGAGACCTCAGGGACCCGCTCTGGTGACCTCAGGAAAGGCCAGTCCCCATGCGAGGTGCTAGGGGGCCTCTCAGGATTCCTCTCCGGTCGATGCCGGGGCCTAAGACCTTGTGTGGAGTCGGGACCGGAACCTGAGGATTCCTCTCCAGTGCTGACATGGATCTTGGCGTACTTCTGGAGTCTCCCAAGCTTGCGTCAGTCCTCGGCTCGAGTGGGGTCATGCACGTGCGCTTTCCTCCCGAGCGGTAGCAGCAGTGTCACGCTTCCCTTCTCGTGGATCAAGGAATCTGTGGCTTTCCCTGGAGTCTTTCCCATGAGGCTTTCCCACAAGGCTATTCCACTTGCCACCATGGTGTGAGTCGATCCTCGGCGTGAAAGTCGAACCAGTGCAGGGAAAACAGGAACCTCCTTCCCCACAGTAGGGGATACACTGTCCCCTTGGGCGGGTATCTCCAGGGCACTCGCGCTGGGGGTTGCCCGCGGAGGTGCGGGCCTCAGGCTCCACGTGAGAAAAGCCCCAAATGGCATTAGCTGCCAGTCCAGACGCTGGCCCCTCAGGTCTCTGGCCGGAGCCTTGGGCTCCAGGCAACTCAAAGCCCTCGGGGTGGCACTCTGGGACTGCTGTAGGGAAAGGATGCCAAGAGCCCACGGAGGAGTTGGGGAGGGGCATGGGGGAAACGGAGGCGAGGACAGCGAGGGATCTAGGTGGAGGCGCTGGAGAGAGCGTCTGGTGTCCCGGAATGCCTCGGAGGAGCCAGCGGGGGACAGTCGAGGACCAGGGACCTGTGGAATGTGAAAAGGCGGGAAATCTCAGAGCAAGGCAGGCTGGGAAAGGGGGCGTTGGTGGCCAATTCAAAGGGACCTAGGGGCGTTTCCTGGGCGGTGAGTTCCCTTGGCACTGCTGAGGGCCCCTGATTGATCCACTCGGGGTTGAACCCACCCCCCGCTGCGAGGGAGGGCCACAAACCAAAGCCCCCGAACTGCCCGCCCACCCCAACGGGGATCTTGGCGGTCCAGGGCACAGCCGTGCCCGGGAAAAGCCCACTCGCTCCACGGGACTCCGTCCAGGGTCTCTGCTTGGAAAGAGGCCAGGGGCGGCCCCCTCCATCTACCCACCCAAACCCTATTGACGTCAATGGTGGCGGAGACGCCTCCCGTTCTCCAGAGTCCTGAGCTGCTGGGTCCCCGCCCACTCGGCCAGCAGTCTGCAGCGTGCCCGTGTGCCTCTCCCACCATGGCTTCGTCCGGCTCCTCCAGCACCTCAAGCGGTACGTTTGCCCTCGGTCCCTGTGGTCGGATCACATCTCAGGGGATTTGCGGGTGGCCTGGGCAAGGGCTCTCGGCCAATGTGTTGACCCCCCTCCCACCCGAGAACGGCTGGGACCCATCGGCCAGGCCCGGGTTCCGAGGCGTCAGGTGTGCCCAAATTCGGAGGGCGTGGCATCGTTCGTTCATCTTGCTCCTTTGGCACACACATGGCTTCTCCGTTCTCTTTTCTGGGAAGACAGTGTTGTTTCAGGGGGCGTGCTGCGGGGGGGGCCGGGGTTGGGGGGTGGTGGGAGCGGGTGCTTTGCTGGGATGAGGCCCTTTATCCTCACATCTTCATGTGGGAATGGGAGTCGGGGAGCTCTGTGGCCTTGCTGCCTTCAGTGGCTTCCTCTGCACAGGGGCCTAGTGGCTTCTGCCTTTTGTCAGGCGTTACGGGGTTTGGGCGTCGCTTTGGTGGCCTTGGCCTTTGCCTTGGCCTGGCCTTGGCCTTGCCCTTGGCGTTGCCGTTGCCCTTGCCTTGGTCTTGGGCTTGGCCTTGCCCTGCCCTTGAACTTGAACTTGACCTTGACTTGACCTTGACCTTGGAACTTCTTGACCTTGAACTTGAACTTGTTGTTGACTTGAATTGACTTGAACTTGAACTTGAACTTGACTTGTTGACCTTGCTTGAACTTGAACTTGAACTTGACCTTGACCTTGAACTTGAACTTGAACTTGACTTGAACTTGAACTTAACTTGAACTTGAACTTGAACTTTGAACTTGTGACCTTGAACTTGAACTTGACCTTGACCTTGTTGAACTTTGACCTTGACCTTGACCTTTGACCCTGAACTTGACCTTGACCTTGAGTTGACTTGAACTTGAACTTAAACTTCACCTTGATCTTGAGCTTGAACTTGAACTTGACTTGAACTTGAACTTGACCTTGACTTGAACTTGACCTTGACCTTGACCAACAACGGAGACCTCGAGATTTGCTCAGAGCACCGGAGGTCCAGAAGCAGGGCCCTGTATCTCCCCTTCCCTTTGTGATCATTGCAAAGACATTCCTAGCTGATAGCGGGAGTGCCCCTGAAGAAGCAAGCAGTGGGAGTGTGTTTGACACGACTGTGTGCCTTCCTGGCCTCAGCTCCACAAGGGGCCTTTCCTCTCGAAGTAGGCCCCATGTCCCCTTGGGGAGGGTGTCATGCCTCTTTTCTCCTCACTGCCAAAGGGTGGAGCCAAGCTCGCTCTGTCAGAGGTACAAAAACAGCAATTGAATGGATTTTCAAGCTCTTGCTAGGCTGCACCCTTTCAGGGCCCACTTTACTGAAACAGGTGCTCTGTGGCCCCTGGTTGGGTATGCAGGTTCACAAACAGGGTGAGATCCTGTCCAAGCCAAGAATTTTCCTGAAAGACCTAGGCTCACTAGAGCTCTCCTCCAGAGCAAAGGGGATAGAGGAGATGTATGGAGGAGTCTTTGCCTTTCCCTGTGAGTGTGGGGCTACTCCCTACGGCCCCAAGCTCAGGGATAACTGCCTCTAAGAAAGGAATGGCAAGAAGCGCTATTCTTGGAGGTTGGGACAGGGAGTTCGCAGCATGTGGGGAAAGAAAGACTTCTTCGGGGAAGAAGAGGCAACCACCGGGGGGTGTGTTTGCAAGCCTCTATTTGGAAGGAACAGGTTTGCTTATACAACTCAAGACCTCCAGATCTGCTCAGAGGACTGAAGTTCCAGAGACAGGGCCATGTATCTCCCCTTCCCTTTGAGATCCTTGCAAAGACATTCCTAGCAGATCGTGGGAGTGCCCATGAAGAAGCAAGCAGCGGGAGTGTGCTTGACATCACTGGCTGCCTACCTGGGCTCAGCTCCTCAAGGGGCCTTTCTCTCCTGGTAGGCCCTATGTCCCCTTTGGGAGAGGGTGGTGCCCTCTTCCCTCCACACTGCCAAAGGGTGGAGGTGGAGCAAACTCGTTCTCTCCGAGGTAAAAAAAAAAAGACAAATTGGATGGATTTTTAAGCTCTTGCTATGCTGCACCCCTCCAGGACCCACTCGAGCAAAACAGGTGCCTGTGGCCCCTAGGTCGGGTATGCAGGTTCACACACTGGGTGGGATCCCGTCAAAGCCAAGAATTTTCCTGACAGACCTAGGCTCACTAGAGCTCTCCTCCAGAGGAAAGGGGACAGAAAAGACGTGTGTGTGGAGGTGGCTCTGCCTTTCCAGGTCCCAATCTCAGGGATAACTGCCCCTAAGAAAGGAACTGCTGCTGCTGCTGCTGCTAAGTTGCTTCAGTCGTGTTCGACTCTGTGCGACGCCATAGACGGTAGCCCACTAGGCTCCCCCGTCCCTGGGATTCTCCAGGCAAGAACAGTAAGTGGGTTGCCATTGCCTTCTCCAATGCATGAAAGTGAAAATGAAAAGTTCAGTCGCTCAGTCGTGTCCGACCCT
>NW_017195018.1:0-9092 GCF_001704415.2 Capra hircus
CGAGGGGCCCAGCCCTGTGGGAAAGCCTCGTTGGAAAGCCTGGAGGGAAAGACACAGGTCCCTTGATCCACGCGAAGGGAAGCGTGACACTGCTGCTTCAGCTCGGGAGGAAAGCTCACGTGCAAGGCCCCACTCGAGACGAGGACTGACACCACTGAGGGGACTCCAGAAGTACCCAAGATCCATGTCAGCACTGGAGAGGAATCCTCAGGTTCCGGCACGAATCCACACAGGTCTTAGGCCCCGGCATCGACGGAGAACAATCCCAAGAGGCCCAGTGCAACTCACATGGGGACTGGCCTTTCCTGTGGCCACCACAGCGGGTCCCTGAGGGCCCCGTCGTAAGTCGAGAGCAGCACCTGCCGCAACTCGAGAAAAATCCAGGAGTTTCTCCTCATCAGGCGATATGAGGCCCATTTCCTGAGGCGTCTCGAGGCTAATCACCCCTAACCTCTGGAACTTCCAAAGGGTCCTTCACACCCTTGCTGCAACTCAAGAATTTCCTCGACATACCCGTTTCCAATCGAGAAGAAGCACGAGAGTCCCACTTACATACAGAGGACCCCCGTTTCTGCTTCATAGTTCCAGAGGAGGGATTCTTTCCCTGCGTGGGAGGGAAAGAATTCCCGGCGTTCCCGTCGCATCTCAGGAGGAGGCACTCTCCACAGGAAAGGCCAGAGGAACTCCAGGGTCGTGCCACCATTCCCAGAGTCCCCCAGAAGCTCAGTTCATAACAGGGAAACCAGTTTTCCCTGCACTGCCTCGACTTTCAAGCCGAGGATCGATCACACCACGGTGCCACGTGGGACTGCAATGTGGGAACGCCTTGTGGGAAAGCCTCGTGCGAAAGCCTCCAGAGAAAGCCAAGATCCCTGCATCCACGCGAATGGAATCGTGACACTGCTGCTACAGCTCGGGAGGAAAACCCACGTGCATGTCCCCACTCGCGACGAGGAATGACTCCCCTGGGAGACTCCAGAAGTACCCAAGATCCATGTCAGCACCGGAGAGGAATCCTCAGGTTCCGGCACAGACTCCACACAAGGTCTCAGGCCCCGGCAACGACGGGAGAGGAATCCCGAGAGGCCCCGAACAACTCGCAAGGGGACTGGCCTTTCCTGAGGCCACCAGACCGGGTCCCTGAGTTCCCAATCTTAAGTCGAGAGCACCTGCCGCAACTCGAGAAATTCCAGGAGGTTCTCCCCTTCAGGCGAAATGAGGCCCATTTCCACTGAGGCGTCTCGAGTCTAATCACACCTAACTTCTGAAATTTCCAAAGGGTCCTTCACACCCTTGCTGCAACTCAAGAAGTTCCCCGACATACCCGTCTCCACTCGAGAGGAAGCACGAGAGTCCCGTCCACATCCAGAGGTTACCCGTTTCCGCCTCATAGCTCTAGAGGAGGGATCGTTTGCCTGCGTGGTCAGGAAAGAATTCCCGGTGTTCCAGTTCTGTCTCAAAAGGAGGCGCTCTCTACATGAAAGGCGAGAGGAACTCCAGGGTCGTGCCATCATTCCCTGAGTCCCCCAGATGTCTCAGTCCATTCCAGGGAAACCTGTTTTCCCTGCACTGCCTCGAATTTCAAGCCGAGGATCAACTCACACCAGAGTGGCACGTGGGACAGCCCTGTGGAAAGCCTCCTGGGAAAGCCTCGTGGGAAAGCCTCCAGGGAAACCCAGTGATCCCATGATCCACGCGATGGGAAGCGTGACACTGATGCTACAGCTGGGAAGGAAAGCGCACGTGCATGCCCCCACTCGAGACGAGGAGTGACTCCCCTGGGGAGACTCCAGCAGTACCCCAAGATCCATGTCAGCACTGGAGAGGAATCCTCAGGTTCCGGCACCGACTCCACACTAGGTCTTAGGCCCCGGCATCGACGGGAGAAGAATCCCGAGAGGCCCCCGAGCAACTCGCATGGGGACTGGCCTTTCCTGAGGCCACCAGAGCGGGTCCCTGAGGTCCCCATGGTAACTCGAGAGCACCGTCCGCAACTCTTGAAAATCCAAGAGGTTCTCCCCTCCAGGCGAGATGAGGCCCTTTTCCGATGAGGCTCCTCGAGGCTAATCACACCTAAACGCTGGAATTTCCCAAGGATCCTTCACACCCTTGCTGCAACTCAAGAAGTTCCCCGACATACCCGACTCCACTCGAGAAGAAGGACGAGAGTCCCGCCCATATCCAGAGGAGCCCCGTTTCCGCCTCATAGTTCTAGAGGAGGGATCCTTTCCCAGCGTGGTCGGGAAAGAATTCCCGTGGTTCTTGTCGCATCTCAAGAGGAGGCGCTCTCCACTTGAAACGCGAAAGGAACTCCAGGTTCGTGCCACCGTTCCCACACTCCCCCAGATGTCTCATTCCATTCCACGGAAACCTGTTTTCCCTGCACTGCCTCGACTTTCAAGCTGAGGATCGACTCACACCACGGTGGCATGTGGGACAGCCCTGTGTGAAAGCCTCGTGGAAAGTCTCCTGGGAAAGCCTCGAGGGAAAGCCACAGATCCCATGATCCACGCGAAGGGAAGCGTGACACAGCTGCTACAGCTCGGGAGGAAAACCCACGTGCTTGTCCCCACTCGCGACGAGGAATGACTCCCCTGGGAGACTCCAGAAGTACCCAAGATCCATGTTAGCACTGGAGAGGAATCCTCAGGTTTCTGGCACAGACTCCACACAAGGTCTCAGGCCCCCAGGATCGACAGGAGAGGAAACCCGAGTGGCCCCGAGAGGCCTCCGAGCAACTCGCATGGGGCCTGGCTTTCCTGAGGCCACCAGTGCGGGTCTCTGAGGTGCCCGTCATAAGTCGAGAGCACCTGCCGAAACTCGAGAAAATCCAGGAGATTCTCCCCACAGGCGAGATGAGGCCATTTCCGCTGAGGCGTCTCGAGGCTAGTCACACCTAACCTTTGAAATTCCAACGGGTCCTTCACACCCTTGCTACAACTCAAGAAGACCCCTACATACCCGTCTCCACTCGAGAGGAAGACGAGAGTCCTGCCCACATCCAGAGGAGCCCCGATTTCCGCCTTCTAGACTGAGAGGAGGGATCCTTTCCCTACATGGTCCGGAAAAAATTCCCGGCGTTCCCGTCGCATATCAAGAGGAGGCGCTCTCCACAGGAAAGGCGAGAGGAACTCCAGGGCAGTGCCACATTCCAGAGTCCCCCAGATGTCTCAGTCCATTCCAGGGAAACCGGTTTTCCCTGCACTGCCGCGACTTTCATGCCGAGGATCGACTCACACCACGGTGGCACGTGGGACAGCCCTGTGGGAAAGACTCGTGGGGAAAGCCCCTGATCCCTAGATCCACGCGAAGAGAAGCATGGCACTGCTGCTACGGCTCGGTAGGAAAGCGCACAGGCATGCACCCACTCGAGACGAGGACTGACTCCCCTGGGGAGACACCAGGAGTACCCGAAGATCCACGTCAGCACGGGAGAGGAATCCTCAGGTTCTGGCACTGACTCCACACAAGGTTTTAGGCCCCAGCATCGACGGGAGAGGAAACCCGAGAGGCCCCCGAGAGGCCCCGAGCAACTCCCATGGGAACTGGCCTTTCCTGAGGCCACCAGAGCGGGTCCCTGAGGTCCCCGTCATAAATCGAGAGCACCTGCCGCAACTCGAGAAAATCCAGGAGGTTCTCCCCTCCAGGCGAGAAGCGGCCCATTTCCGCTGAGGTGTCTCGAGACTAATCACACCTAACCTCTGGAACTTCCAAAGGGTTCCTTCACACCCTTGCTGCAACTCAAGGAAGTTTCCCGAACATACCCGTCTCCACTCGAGAGGAAGCACGAGAGTTCTGCCCACATCCAGAGGAGCCCCGTTTCCGCCTCCTAGCTTGAGAGGAGGGATCCTTTCCCTGCGTGGTCGGGAAAGAATTCCCGGCGTTCCCGTCGCATCTTCAAGAGGAGGCCCTCTCCACAGGAAAGGCGAGAGGATCTCCGAGGGTCGTGTCCACCATTCCCTGAGTCCCCCAGATGTCTCAGTCCATTCCAGGGAAACCTGTTTTCCCTGCACTGCCTCGACTTTCAAGCCAAGGATCGACTCACAAAATGGTGGCACGTGGACAGCCCTGTGGGAAAGCCTCGTGGGAAAGCTGGTGGGAAAGCCTCCCTGATCCCTTGATCCACGCAAAGGAAGCGACACTGCTGCTACAGCTCGGAGGAAAGTGCACGTGCATGCCCCCACTCGAGACGAGGACTGACTCCCCTGGCGAGACTCAGAAGTACCCCAAGATCCATGTCAGCACTGGAGAGGAATCCTCAGTTTCCGGCACCGACTCCACACAAGTCTTAGGCCCGCATCGACTGGAGAGGATCCCAGAGGCCCCGAGCAATTCGCAGGGGACTGGCCTTTCCTGAGGCCACCAGAGCGGGTCCCTGAGTTCCCGTCGTAAGTCGAGAGGACCTGCGCAACTCGAGAAAATCCAGGAGGTTCTCCCCTCCAGGCGAGATGAGGCCCATTTCGCTGAGGCGTCTCGAGGCTAATCACACCTAACCTCTGGAACTTCCAAAGGGTCCTTCAACCCTTGCTGCAACTCAAGAAGTTCCCGACATACCGTCTCCACTCGAGAGGAAGCACGAGAGTCTGCCCACATCCAGAGGAGCCCGTTTCCGCCTCCTAGCTCGAGAGAGGGATCTTTCCTGCGTGGTAGGGAAAGAATTCCGGCGTTCCCGACGCATCTCAAGAGGAGGCTTCTCCACAGGAAATGCGAGAGGAACTCCAGGGTCGTGCCACCATTCCCAGAGTCCCCAGATGTCTCAGTCCATTCCAGGAAACCTGTTTTCCCTGCACTGCCTCGACTTTCAAGCGAGGATCGACTCACACCACGGTGGCACGTGGACTGCCCTGTGGTAAAGCCTCGTGGGAAAGCCTCGTGGAAAGCCTCGAGGGAAAGCCACAGATCCTTGATCCACGTGAAGGGAAGCGCCACACTGCTGCTACACGTTGGGAGGAAAGCGCACGTGCATGCCTCCACTCGAGACGAGGACCGACTTCCCTGGGGAGACTCCAGAAGTACCCCAAGATCCATGTCAGCACTGGAGAGGAATCCTCAGGTTCCGGCACCGACTCCACACAAGATCTTAGGCCCCGACATCGACGGGAGAGGAATCCCGAGAGGCCCCCGAGCAACTCCCATGGGAACTGGCCTTTCCTGAGGCCACCAGAGCGGGTCGCTGTGGTCCCTGTCGTAAGTCGAGAACACCTGTCGCAACTCGAGAAAATCCAGGAGGTTCTCCCCTCCAGGCGAGATGTGGCCCATTTCGGCAGAAGTGTCTCAAGGCTAATCACACCTAACCTCTGGAACTTCCAAAGGGTCCTTCACACTCTAGCTGCAACTCAAGAAGTTCCCCGACATACCCGTCTCCACTCGAGAGGAAGCACGAGAGTTCCCCGCACATCCAGAGGAGCCCCGTTTCCGCCTCCTAGCTCGAGAAGAGGGATCCTTTCCCTGCGTCGTCGGGAAAGAATTCCCGGCGGTTCCGTCGCATCTCAAGAGGAGGCGCTCTCCACAGGAAAACCGAGAGGAACTCCCGGGTCATGCCACCATTCCCAGAGTCCCCCCAGATGTCTCAGTCCATTCCAGGGAAACCTGTTTTCCCTGCACTGCCTCGACTTTCAAGCCGAGGATCGACTAACACAACGGTGACACGTGGGTCAGCCCTGTGGGAAAGCCTCGTGGGAAAGCCTCGTGGGAAAACCTCGAGGGAAAGCCACAGATCCCTTGATCCACGCGAAGGGAAGCGTGACACTGCTGCTACAGCTCGGGAGAAAAGCGCACGTGCATGCCCCACTCGAGACGAGAACTGACTCCCCTGGGGAGACTCCAGAAGTAACCCAAGATCCATGTCAGCACTGGAGAGGAATCCTCAGGTTCAGGCACCGACTCCACACAAGGTCTTAGGTCCCGGCATCGATGGGAGAGGCATCCGGAGACTCCCCCGCAACGCGCTTGTGGACTGGCCTTTCCTGAGGCCACCAGAGCGGGTCCCTGAGATACCCGTCGTATGTCGAGCGCACCTGCAGCAACTCGAGAAAATCCAGGAGGTTCTCCCCTCCAGGCGAGGTGAGGCTCCTTTCTGCTGAGGCGTCTCGAGGCTAATCACACCTACCCTCTGGAACTTCCAAAGGGTCCTTCACACCCCTTCCTGCAACTCAACAAGATCCCGGATATACCCGTCTCCACTCGAGAGGAAGCACGAGCGTCCCGCCCACATCCAGAGGAGCCCCGTTACCGCCTCCCAGCTCGAGAGGTGGGATCCTTTCCCTGCAGGGTCGGGAAAGAATTCCGGCGTTCCGTTGCATCTCAAGAGGAGGCGCTCTCCACCTGAAAGGCGAGAGGGACTCAAGGGTCGTGCCACCATTCCCAGAGTCCCGCAGATGTCTCAGTCCATTCCAGGGAAACCTGTTTTCCCTGCACTGCCTCGACTTTCAAGCCGAGGATCAACTCACACAACGGTGGCACGTGGGACATCCCTGTGGGAAAGCCTCGTGGGAAAGCCTCGTGGGAAAGCCTCGAGGGAAAGACACAGATCCCCTGATTCTCGCGAAGGGAAGCGTGACACTGCTGCTACAGCTCGGGAGGAAATCGCACGTGCATGCCCCCTCTCGAGATGAGTACTGACTCCCCTCGGGAGGCTTTAGAAGTACCCCAAGATCCATGCCGGCACTGGAGAGGAATCCTCAGGTTCCGGCACCGACTCCACACAAGATCTTATGCCCCGACATCGACGGGAGAGGAATCCCGAGAGGCCCCCGTGCAACTCGCATGGGGACTGGCCTTTCCTGAGGCCACCACAGCGGGTCCCTGAGGTCCCTGTCGTAAGTCGAGAGCACCAGCCGCAACTCGAGAAAATCCAGGAGTTTCTCCCCTCCAGGCGAGCTGAGACCTATTTCTGCTGAGGTATCTCGAGGCTAATCACACCTTACCTCTGGAACTTCGAAAGGGTCCTTCACACCCATGCTGCAACTCATAAAGTTCCCCGACATACCCGTCTCCACTCGAGAGGAAGCACGAGAGTCCCGCCCACATTCAGAGGAGCCCCGTTTCCGCCTCCTAGCTCGAGAGGAGGGATCCTTTCCCTGCGTGGTCCGGAAAGAATTCCCGGCGTTTCCGACGCATCTCAAGAGGAGGCGCTCTCCACAGGAAATGCGAGAGGAAGTTCAGGGTCGTGCCACCATTCCCAGAGTCCCCCAGATGTCTCAGTCCATTCCAGTGAAACCTGTTTTCCCTGCACTGCCTCGACTTTCAAGCCGAGGATCGACTCACACCACGGTGGCACGTGGGACAGCCCTGTGGTAAAGCCTCGTGGGAAAGCCTCGTTGGAAAAGCCTCGAGGGAAAGCCACAGATCCCTTGATCCACGCGAAGGGAAGCGCCACACTGCTGCTACAGCTGGAGGAAAGCGCACATGCATGCCCCCACTCGAGACGAGGACTGACTCCCCTGGGGAGACTCCAGGTGTACCCCAAGATCCATGTCAGCACTGGAGAGGAATCCTCAGGTTCCGGCACCGACTCCACACAAGGTCTTAGGCCCCGACATCGACGGAGAGGAATCCCGAGAGGCCCCGAGCAACTCGCATGGGATTGGCTTTTCCTGAGGCCACCAGAGCGGGTCCTGAGGTCCCATCGTAAGTCGAGAGCACCTGCCGCAACTCGAGAAAATCCAGGAGTTCTCCCCTCCAGGTGAGATGAGGCCCATTTCGGCTGAGGCGTCTCGAGGCTAATCACATCTAACATCTGGAACTTCCAAGGATTCCTTCACACTTACTGCAACTCAAGAAGTTCCAGGACATACCCGTCTCCACTCGAGAGGAAGCACGAGAGTCCCCAACCCGAGGAGCCCCGTTTCCGCCTCCTAGCTCGAGAAGAGGGATCCTTTCCCTGCGTGGTCGGGAAAGAATTCCCGGCGGTTCCGTCGCATCTCAAGAGGAGGCGGCTCTCCACAGGAAAAGAGAGGAACTCCCGGGTCGTGCCACCATTCCGAGAGTCCCCCAGATGTCTCAGTCCATTCCAGGGAAACCTGTTTTTCCCTGCACTGCCTCGACTTTCAAGCCGAGGATCGACTCACACCACGGTGGCACGTGGGACAGCCCTGTGGGAAAGCCTCGTGGGAAAGCCTCGTGGAAAACCTCGAGGAAAGCCCAGATCCCTTGATCCACGCGAAGGGAAGCGTGACACTGCTGCTACAGCTCGGGAGAAAAGCGCACGTGCATGCCCCCCACTCGAGACGAGAAGACTCCCCTGGGGAGACTCCAGAAGTACCCCAAGATCCATGTCAGCACTGGAGAGGAATCCTCAGGTTCTGGCACCGACTCCACACAAGATCTTAGGCCCCGGCATCGACGGAGTGGCAATCCGGAGAGGCCCGAGCACTCGCATGGGACTGGCCTTTCCTGAGGCCACCAAGCCGGGTCCCTGAGGTCCCCGTCGTAAGTCGAGAGCACCTGCCCCAACTTGAGAAAATCCAGGAGGTTCTCCCCTCCAGGCGAGATGAGGCCATTTCTGCTGAGGCGTCTCGAGGCTAATCACACTAACCTCTGGAAATTCCAAAGGGTCCTTCACACCCTTCCTGCAACTCAACAAGTCCCGGATATACCCGTCTCCACTCGAGAGGAAGCACGAGCGTCCCGCCCACATCCAGAGGAGCCCCGTTACCGCCTCCTAGCTCGAGAGGTGGGGATCCTTTCCCTGCAGGGTCGGGAAAGAATTCCGGCGTTCCGTTGCATCTCAAGAGGAGGCGCTCTCCACCTGAAAGGCGAGAGGGACTCAAGGGTCGTGCCACCATTCCCAGAGTCCCCGCAGATGTCTCAGTCCATTCCAGGGAAACCTGTTTTCCCTGCACTGCCTCGACTTTCAAGCCGAGGATCAACTCACACACGGTGGCACGTGGGACATCCCTGTGGGAAAGCCTCGTGGGAAAGCCTCGGGGAAAGCCTCGAGGGAGACACAGATCCCCTGATTCTCGCGAAGGGAAGCGTGACACTGCTGCTACAGCTCGGGAGGAAATCGCACGTGCATGCCCCCCTCTCGAGATGAGTACTGACTCCCCTCGGGAGCTTTAGAAGTACCCCAAGATCCATGCCGGCACTGA
>NW_017195019.1:0-9092 GCF_001704415.2 Capra hircus
GCTCAGAGCTTTTTGCAATAGAGTTTTATTAAAGGATAAAGGAGATAGAGAAAGCTTCTGACAGAGGACATCACAAGGGGCAGAAACGTACCCCTTGCTAGTGTTAGTAATGGAGTTATATACTCTCCAATAAGTTATGACAACGAACAAAGAATGTCTGGAGGTTGTAAAGACTCACTAGACCTACTCCCATAATTGACATTTTAAGATAACAGGATTAGCCAGAAGGTTTTTCCAGAGACCGTCCTCAAGAAGGATGCATGATTGTTATATAATCCTAAGGAATGTAGAGGGAAAAACAGTTTGTCCTTTCTTCCTCCTTGAGAATTCTAGAGCCCTCTCTCCTTGGGGACCCTTGAACTTCTTAGAACCTGCCTTGGCAATGACTCTCTCAGAAACATGATTGAACAGCCGTTTTGGAGCTTCCTTTGACTTTTCCCTGGGAGGGAGGGAGCCCTCCCTGAGCACAGGCCTCAGGGGCCATGGCCAATGAAAAATAATCTCCCAGCAAGTGCTTTTCAGCCCTGTGTGACTCTCAGCCCACAGGAGGCTGAGAAAACTCTCTTCCTTGGAGGAAGGAAAGGCAGCCAAGAGTGTGTTTTCAGGCCTGTATCTTGCAGCAAGTGTTTGGCTTGTTAGACAGAAGACCTGCAGGCCTGTTCCAACAGACTCAATGCCAGAATCAGGGCCTTGTGTCTCCCTGCAGTTTCCTGGCCTTGCAAACACATTCCTAGGTGAGAGCAGTCCTGCCCATGGGGAAGCAGGCTGCGGGAGTGTGTCTGAGGGGGCCAGGTGTCATGCTGGGGTCACCTGGTCGAGGGCACCTTGCACCTCCAATGGACCCCAGGCAAGGAGTTGCAGGCCACCACCTTGCTTCTGAAATCCCAAAATGGGGAGCAAAGCTCGCTCTGTCAGAGGGAAGAAAACAGCAACAGGATGGATTTTCAAGCAGTTGCTAGGCTGTACTGCGTTAGGGCTCCAAGGAAGGAAAATGCAAATTTTAGCCCCTACGACTGGTATCCAGGTGGGCTCCCAGGATGATTTCCCCGCAGGATCAAGAACGTTCCAGACAGACCTGGGCTCACTAGCTCCCTCCTGCCAGAGGAAACATGATAGAACAGCTGTTTGGAGGTTGCTTTGACTTCCCCTGGGAGGTAGGATCCCTCCCTGGGTGCAGGGCCTCAGGGGCCATTGCCGCTGAGAAATGCCCTCGAAGCCAGACCTTTCCAGCCTTGTATGACTCAGCACGGAGGAGACTGGAAAAGCTCTCTTCCTTGGAGGAAGGAAAGGCAGCCCCAGAGAGTGTGTTTTTCACACCTGTATCTTGCAGCAAGTGTTGGCGTCTCAGACGTCAGACCTCCAGGCCTGCTCAACGGCCTCAGTTCCAGAGTCAGGGCCGTGTGTCTCCCTGCATTTTCTGAGCCTTGGGAACACATTCCTAGGTCAGAGAACAGTCCTGCCCATGGGGAAGGAGGCTGCGGGAGTGTGTCTGAGGGGGTTTGGTGCCATGCTGGGGTCCAATAGACTGGTACCTCCAATAGACCCCAGGACAACAGCGGTGGGGCTCCCCCTGGCTTCCGAAATGCCAAAGCGAGAAGCAAAAGCTAGCTCTATCAGAAGGAAGGAAAGAGCAATCGGATGGATGTTCAGGCTGTTGCTGGCCGCACCACTTCAGGGTCCCCCCCGAGAGGAACAGGCGCCCTGTGGCCCCTAGGTCCGATATGCAGGTTAACACACAGGGTGTGTCCTATAGGAGCCAAGAATTTTCCTGACAGACCTAGGCTCACTAGAGCTCTCCTACAGGGCAAAGGGTAGAACAGACTGTGGATGTGACTCTGCCTTTCCAGCGACCATGGGCCCTCCCTACGGCCCCGGCTCCAGGGAAAATTGTCCCTGAAAAATGACCTCCAAGAAGCGCTTTTCCAGCAGGCTGGGATGCAGAGTTCACAGGATGCGGGGAAAGTGATCGTGCTTCAGGAAGAAGAGGCAGCCACAAGTGTGTGTTTGCAAGCCTGTATTTGAAGAACTGGTGAGCTTCTTCAAGGGAGACCTCCAGTCTGCTCAGAGGACCGAAATTCCAGAGGCAGCACCATGCATCTCCCCTGTCCTTTCTGAGCCTTGAAAGACATTCCTAGCTATAGCGGTATTGCTCATGAAGAAGCAGGATGCAGGAATGTGTCAGACATGACTGGGTGCCTTCCTGGGTTCAGCTCCGTGAGGGGCCTTTCCACTCAAAGTAGGTCCATGCCTCCTTGGGGAGGAAGTGGGGCCCGCTTGCCTCCAAATTGCAAAGGCTGGAACAAAGCTAGTTCTATCAGAGGTAAGAAAAGAGCAATTGGATGGATGTGGAAGCTGTTGCTGGGCCGCACTGCTTCAGGCCCCCACCCTCCGCCCCGAGAGAAACAGGCGCCCTGTGGCCCCTAGGTCCTGGATGCAGTTTCACACATAGAATGTGTCCCCATAGGAGCCAAGAATTTTCCTGACAGACCTAGGCTCACTAGAGCTCTCCTACAGAGCAAAGGGATGGGACAGATGTGTGGCTGTGGCTCTGCCTTTCCCTGGGAGTGTGCAGCCGCTCCCTAGGCCCCGGGCTCCAGGGGAAATTGCCCCTGAATAATGACCTCCAAGAAGCGCTTTTCCAACTGGCTGAGACGTGGAGTTCTCAGGATGCAGGGAAAGCGAGTGTCCTTCGGGAAGCAAAGGCAGTCACCTGTTATCATGACTTACTAGAATAGTAGGTACCTTCTCCGGTTGGGCAGAGGCCTTCCCTACCTGATCTGAAAAAGAAAATGAAGTAGCTCGCTGATTTGAGAAATAATTCCCAGACTTGGGTTTCCAACCAGTATAGAATCCGACAATGGCCCTGTCTTTGTAGCCGCGTTAATTAACAGGTATGTGAAGCTCTAAATATCAGTGGAAATTACATACAGCATATAGGCCCAGTGTTCTGGAATGGTGGAAAGAAACAACCAAACTCTTGAAGAGACACTTTCTAAATGGATCATAGAAACTGACTGTACATGGATGGGCTTGCTTCGGCAGACTTACTCATATTATGGGTTACCGCATGTTCCCATAGTTGTTGTCTTATGAAATTTTCTATGGGAGACCCCCTCCCACAGTGAGGCAGGTGTTAGCAGATTTGCCACAAGTAAGGGGGTGGGATTTCACAGCAGATGGAACAATTAGGTAAGGTAATAAATCAGGTAACTAAGTTTGTATAAAAAAGAATATCATTCCCCTTGAGGAAGAGATTCATGAATTTGTGCTCAGTGATCAGGTGTGGCTCAATGACTGGAAACACAATTCCTTGGCCTGACATCGGAAAGGTCCTTATACTGTTGTCTTAGCCACAATTCTGAAAGAGATGGGAATACCAGACCACCTAACCTGCCTCTTGAGAAATCTGGATGAAGGTCAGGAGGCAACAGTTAGGGCAGGACATGGAACAACAGACTGGTTCCAAAAAGGAAAAGGAGTATGTCAAGGCTGTATATCGTCACCCTGTTTATTTAACTTATATGCAGAGTACATCATGAAAAATGCTGGGATGGAAGATACATGAGCTGGAATCAAGATTGCCGGGTAGAAATATCAATAAACTTAGATATGCAGATGACACCACCATTATGGCAGAATGTGAAGAGGAACGGGTATGTCGGGGAACTTCTTGAGTTGCAGCAAGGGTGTGAAGGACCCTTTGGAAGTTCCAGAGGTTAGGTGTGGTTAGTCTCGAGATGCCTCAGCGGAAATGGGCCTCATGTCGCCTGGAATGGAGAGGCTCCTGGATATTCCCTAGTTTCAGCAGGTGCTCTCGAGTTACGACGGGGACTTCAGGGACCCGCTCTGGCGGCCACAGGAAAGGCCAGTCATCATGCGTGTTGCTAGGGGGCCTCTCGTGATTCCTCTCCCGTCGATGCCGGGGGCCTAAGACCTTGTGTGGAGTCGGGGCCGGAACCTGAGGATTCCTCTCCAGTACTGACATGGATTTTGGGGTACTTCTGGAGTCTCCACAAGGGAGTGAGGCCTCGTCTCGAGTGGGGGTATGAGCGTGCCCTTTCTTCCCATGCTGTAGCAGCAGTGTCACGCTTCCCCCTTGCGTGGACCAAGGGATCTGTGGCTTTCCTCGAGTCTTTCCCACGAGGCTTTCCCACAGCGCTGTCCCACGTGCCACGGTGGTGTGAGTCGATCCTCGGCGTGAAAGCGAGGCAGTGAAGGGAAACAAGTTCCTGTGGAATGGACTGAGACGTCTCGGGAGTCTCGAATGGTGGCACGACCCTGCAGTTCCTCTCCCCTTTCCTTGGAGAGCGCCTCCCGTTGAGATGCGATGGGAATGCCGGGAATTCTTTCCGGACCAAGCAGGGAAAGGATCCTCATCTCGAGCTACGAGGCGGAAACGGAGCTCCTCTGGATGTGGCCGGGACCCTCGTGCTTCCTCTTGAATGGAGACGGGTATGTCGGGGAACTTCTTGAGTTGCAGCATGACTGTGAAAGACTCTTTGGAAGTTCCAGAGGTCACGTGTGATTAGCCTCGAGACACCTCAGTGGAAACGGCCTCATCTCGCCTGGGGGGAGAACCTCCTGGATTTTACCGAGTTGCGGCAGGTGCTCTCGACTTACGACGGGGACCTCATGGACCCGCTCTGGTGACCTCAGTAAAGGCCAGTCCCCATGCGAGTTGCTAGAGGGCGTGTCGCTATTCCTCTCCGTCGATGCCAGGCCTAAGACCTTGTGTGGAGTCGGGGCCAGAACCTGAAGATTCCTCTCCAGGGCTGACATGCATCTTGAGGTACTTCTGGAGTCTCCCAGGGGAGTCAGTCCTCGTCTCGAGTGGGGGCATGCACGTGCGCTTTCCTCCCGTGCTGTAGCAGCAGTGTCACGCTTCCATCGCGTGGATCAAGGGATCTGTGGCTTTCCCTCGAGGTTTCAGACGAGGCTTTCCCACAGGGCTCTCCCACGTACCACCGTGATCCTCGCCTCTGCCACCGCGATCCTCGCCGTGCAAGTCGAAGCAGTGCAGGGAAACAGGATCCTCTGGAATGGACTGAGACATCTGGGGACTCTTGGAATGGTGGCACGACCCATGAGTTCCTCTCGCCTTTCCTGTGCAGCGCGCCTCCTCTTGAGATGCGTCGGAAACGTCGGAAATTCTTTCCCGAGGAAGCAGAGAAGGATCCCTCATCTCGAGTTTGGAGGAGCAAACGGAGCTCCTCTGGAGGTGGCCGGACCCTCGTGCTTCCTCTGGAGTGGAGACGGGTATGTCGGGGAACTTCTTGAGTTGAAGCAAGGGTGTGTAGGACCCTTTGGAAGTTCCAGAGTTTAGGCGTGATTACTCTCGAGACGCCGCAGAGAAAATGGGCCTCATCTCGACTGAAGCAGAGAACCTCCTGGATTTTCTCGAGTTGCGGCAGGTGCTCTCAACATACGACCGTGACCTCAGGGACAGTGTAGCAGGTGTGTCACGCTTCCAGTCGGGGGATCAAGCGATCTGTGCCTTTCCCTCGAGGCTTTCCCACGAGGCTTTCCCCACAGGGCTGTCCCACGTGCCACCATGGTGTGAGTCGATACTCGGCGTGAAAGTCGAGGCAGTGCAGGGAAAACAGGTTCCTCTGAAATGGACTGACACATCTGGGGACTCTTGGAATGGTGGCACGACCCTGGAGTTCCTCTCGCCTTTCCTATTGAGAGCCCTTACTCTTGAGATGCCACGGGAACGCCGAAAATCTTTCCTGACTAAGCAGGATAGGATCCTCATCTAAGCTGCCAGGCGGAAACGGGGTTCCTCTGGATGTGGGCGGGACCCTCGTGCTTCCTCTCTAGTGGAGACGGGTATGTCGGGGAACTTCTTGAGTTGCAGCAAGGACCCTTTTGAATTTCCAGAGTTTAGGTGTGATGAGCCTCCAGACGCCTCAGAGGAAATGGGCCTCATCTCGCCTGGAGGGGAGAACCTCCTGGATTTTCTGGAGTTGGGCAGGGTCTCTCGAGTTAAGACCTGGACCTCAGGGACCCGCTCTGGTGGCCTCAGGAAAGGCCAGTGCCCATGGGAGTTGCAAGGGGGCCTTTCGGGATTCCTCTCCCGTCGATGTTGGGGCCTAAGACCTTGTGTGGAGTCGGGGCCGGAACCTGAGGATTCCTCCCTAGTGCTGACATGGGTCTTGGCGTATTTCTGGAGTCTCCCTGGGGAGTCAGTGCTCATCTCGTGTTAGTGCATGCACGTGAGCTTTCCTAACGAACTGTAGCAGCAGTGTCACACTTCCCGTCACGTGGATCAAGGGATCTGTGGCTTACCCTCGAGGCTTTCCACGAGTATTTTCCTCAGGGCTGTCCACGTGCCACCGTGGTGTGAGTCGATCCTCGGCTTGAAAGTCGAGGCAGTGCAGGGAAACAGGTTTCCCTGGAATTGACAGAGACATCTGGCGGACTCTGGGAATGGTGGAACGACCCTGGAGTTTCTCTCGCCTTTCCTGTGGAGAGGGCCTCCTCTTGAGATGCGACTGGAACGCCGGGAATGCTTTCCAGACCACGCAGGGAAAGGATCCCTCCTCTCGAGCTATGAGGTGGAAACGGTGCTCCTCTGAAAGTGGGCGGGAGATGTTGATACTCTCGAGTGGAGACGGGTATGTCGGAGAACTTCTTGAGTTGCAGCAAGGGTGTGAAGGACCCTTTGGAAGTTCCAGAGGTTAGGTGTGATTAGCCTCGAGACGCCTCAGCGTAAATGGGCCTCATCTCGCCTTTAAGGACACCAAGATCCATGTCAGCACTGGAGAGGAATCCTCAGGTTCCGGCACCGACTCCACACAAGGTCTTAGGCCCCGGCATCGACGGGAGAGGAATCCCGAGAGGCCCCCGAGCAACTCGCATGGGGACTGGCCTTTCCTGAGGCCATCAGAGCGGGTCCCTGAAATAGCCGTCGTACATTGAGAGCACCTGCCCAAACTCGGGAAAATCCAGAAGGTTTTCCGCTAAAGGCGAGATGAGGCCCATTTCCTCTGAGGCGTCTCGAGGTAATCACACCTAACCTCAGGAACTTCCAAAGGGTCTTCACACCCTTGCTGCAACTCAAGAAGTTCCCCTACATACCCGTCTCCACTCGAGAGGAAACACGAGAGTCCGGCCACATCCAGAGGAGCCCCGTTTCCGCCTCACAGCTCGAGAGGAGGGATCCTTTCCCTGCGTGGTCGGGAAAGAATTCCCGGCGTTCCCGTCGCAACTCAAGAGGAGGCGCTCTCCACAGGAAAGGCGAGAGGAACTCCAGGGTCATGCCACCATTCCCAGAGTCCCCAGATGTCTCCGACTATTCCAGGGAAACCTGTTTTCCTGCACTGCCTCGACTTTCAAGCCGAGGATCGACTCACACCACGGTGGCACGTGGGACAGCCCTGTGGGAAAGCATCGTGGAAAGCCTCGTGGGAAAGCCTCGAGGGAAAGCCACAAATCCTTGATCCACACGAAGGGAAGTGTGAAACTGCTGCTAGAGCTCGGGAGGAAATCTCACATGCATACCCCACTCGAGACGAGGACTGTCTCCCTGGGGAGACTCCAGAGTACCCAAGATCCATGTCAGGACTGGAGAGGAATCCTCATGTTCCAGCACCACTCCACACAAGATCTTAGGACCTGGCATCGACGGGAGAGGAATCCCGAGAGGCCCCGAGCAACTCGCATGGGGACTGGCCTTTCCTGAAGCCACCAGAGCGGGTCCCTGAGATGCCTGTCGTAAGTCGAGAGCACCTGCCACAACTCGAGAAAATCCAGGAGGTTGTCCCTCCAGATGAGATGAGGCCCATTTCGCTGAGGCGTCTCGAGGCTAATCATATCTAACATCTGGAACTTGCAAAGGGTCCTTCACACCCTTGCTGCAACTCAAGAAGTTCCCCAACCTAACCGTTTCCACTCGAGAGGAAGTCCGAGTTCCGCCAATCCAGAGGAGTCCCTTTCTGCCTCCTAGCTGGAGAGGAGGGATCCTTTCCCTGGTGGTCGGGAAAGAATTCCCGGCGTTCCGTCGCTACTCAAGAGGAGGCGCTCTCCACAGGAAACACAAGAGGAACTCCAGGGTCGTGCCACCATTCCCAGAGTCCCCAGATGTCTCAGTCCATTCCAGGGAATCCTGTTTTCCCTGCACTGCCTCGACTTTCAAGCGAGGATCGACTCACACCACGGTGGCACGTGGGACAGCCCTTTGGTAAAGCGTCGTGGGAAAGCCTCGAGGGGAAGCCACAGATCCCTTGATCCACGCGAATGGAAAGCGCGACACTGCTGCTACAGCTCGGGAGGAAAGCGCACGTGCCTGCCCCACTCGAGACGAGGACTGACTCCCTGGGAGACTCCAGAAGTATCCAAGATCCATGTCAGCCCTGGAGAGGAATCCTCAGGTTCCGGCACTGGAGAGGAATCCTCAGCTTCCGGCACCGACTCCACGCAAGGCCTTATGCTCCAGCATCGATGGGAGTGGAATCCGAGAGGCCCCCGAGCAACTCGCATGGGACTGGCATTTTCCTGAGGCCACCAGAGTGCGTCCCTGAGGTCCCCGTCATAAGTTGAGAGCACCTGCCGCAACTCGAGAAAATCCAGGAGGTTCTCCCCTCCAGGCGAGGTGAGGCTCACTTCTACTGAGGCATCTCAAGGCTAATCACACCTAACCTCTGGAACTTCAAAAGGGTCCTTCAAACCCTTGCTGCAACTCAAGAAGTTCCTCGACATACCCATCTCCACTCAAAGAGGAAGAACGAGCGTTCCCGCCTACAGCCAGAGGAGCCCCTTTTCCGCCTCATAGCTGCAGACGAGGGGATCCTTTCCTTGCGGGGTCGGGAAAGAATTCCCGGCATTCCCGTCGCCATCTCAAGAGGAGGTGCTCTCCACAGGAAAGGCGAGAGGGACTCAAGGGTCGTGTCACCATTCCCAGATCCCCAGATGTCTCAGTCCATTCCAGGGAAAGCTGTTTTCCCTGCACTGCCTCGACTTTCAAGCCGAGGATCAACTCACACCACGGTGGCACGTGGGACAGCCCTGTGGAAAGCCTCGTGGGAAAGCCTCCGAGGAAAGGGCTGTGGGAAAGCCTCTAGGGAAAGGCTCTAGGGAAAGGCACTGATCCC
>NW_017195020.1:0-9092 GCF_001704415.2 Capra hircus
CCTCTCTCGTGTCGGTGCCGGGGCCTAAGACCTTGTGTGGAGTCGGTGCGGATACTGAGGATTCCTCTCCAGTGCTGGACATAGATCTTGGAGTAATTCTGGAGTCTCCCCAGGGGAGTCAGTCCTTGTCTCGAGTGGGGGCATGCACGTGCGCTTTCCTCCCGAGCTGCAGCAGCAGTGTCACGGTTCCATTTCACGTGGATCAAGGCATCTGTGGCTTTCCCTCAAGGCTTTCCCACGAGGCTTTCCACAGGGCTGTCCCACGTGCCACCGTGGTATGAGTTGATCCTCGGATTGAAAGTCGAGGCAGTGCAGGGAAAACAGTTTTCCCTAATGGACTCAGGCATCTGGGGGACTCTGGGAATGGTGGCACAACCCTGGAGTTCCTCTCGCCTTTCCTGTGGAGAGCGCCTGCTCTTGAGATGCGACGGAAGCCGGGAATTCTTTCCCGACCACGCAGGAAAAGGATCCCTCCTCTCGAGCTAGGAGGCGGAAACGGGGCTCCTCTGGATGTGGGCGGGACTCTCGTGCTTCCTCTCGAGTGGAGACAGGTTAAGTCGGGAACTTCTTGAGTTGCAGCAAGGGTGTGAAGGACCCTTTGGAAGTTCCAGATATTAGGTGTGAATAGCCTCTAGACGCCTCAGCGGAAATGGGCTCATCTCGCCTGGAGGGGAGAATCTCCTGGATTTTCTCGAGTTGCGGCAGGTTCTCTCGACTTACGACGGGGACCTCAGGGACCCACTCTGGTGGCCTCAGGAAAGGCGAGTCCCGATGCCAGATGCTCAGGGGCCTCTCGGAATTCCTCTCCCGTCGATGCCGGGCCTAAGACCATTGTGTGAAGTCGGTGCCGGAACTGAGGATTCCTCTCCAGTGCTGACATGGATTTGGGTACTTCTGGAGTTTCCCGCGGGGAGTCCGTCCAAGTCTCGAGTGGGGGCATGCACGTGCGGTCTCCTCCCGAGCTGTAGTAGCAGTGTCACTCTTCATTTCGCGTGGATCAAGGGATCTGTGGCTTTCCCTCGAGGCTTTCCCATGACTCTTTTCCACAGGGCTCTCCCCACGTGCCACCGTGTTGTGAGTCGATCCTCGGATTGAAAGTCGAGGCAGTGCAGGGAAAACAGGTTTCCCTGGAATAGACTGAGTCATCTGGGGACTCTGTGAATGGTGCACGACCCTGGAGTTCCTCTCGCCTTTCCTGTGGAGAGTGCCTCCTCTTGAGATGCGACGGGAAATGCGGTGAATTCTTTCCCCACCACGCAGGGAAAGGATCCCTCCTCTCGAGCTAGGAGGCGGAAACGGGGCTCCTCTGGATGTGGGCGGGACTCTCGTGCTTCCTGTCGAGTGGAGAGGAGGATGTCGGGGAACTTCTTGAGTTGCAGCAAGTGTGCCAAGGACCCTTGGGAAGTTCCAGAAGTTAGGTGTGATTAGCATGTAGACGCCTCAGCGGAAATGGGCCTCACCTCGGCTGCGGGGGAGAACCTCCTGGATATTCTCGAGTTGCGGCAGGTGCTCTCGACTTAGGAAAGGGACCTCAGGGACCCGCTCTGGTGGCCGCTGGAAAGGCCAGTCCCCATGCGAGTTGCTCGGGGGCCTCTCGGGTTTCCTCTCCCGTCGTTGCCGGGCCTAAGACCATGTGTGAAGTCGGTGCCGGAACCTGAGGATTCCCCTCCAGTGCTGACATGGATCTTGAGGTACGTCTGGAGTCTCCCCAGGGGAGTCAGTCCTCGTCTCGAGTTCGGGGCATGCACGTGCGCTTTCCCCCGAGCTGTAGCAGCAGTGTCACGCTTCCCTTGGCGTGGATCAAGGGATCTGTGGCTTTCCCCTTTCCCACGAGGCTTTCCCACAGGGCTTTCCCACGTGTCACCGTGGTGTGAGTCGATCCTCGGCTTGAAAGTCGAGGAAGTGCAGGGAAAACAGGTTTCCCTGCAATGAACTGAGACATCTGGGGGACTCTGGGAATGGTGGCACGACCCTGGAGTTCCTCTCGCCTTTCCTGTGGAGAGTGCCTCCTCTTCAGATGCAACAGGATCGTCGGTAATTCTTTCCGGAACACGCAGGGAAAGGATCCCTCCTCTCGAGCTAGGAGGCGGAAATGGGGCTCCTCGGGATGTGGGCGGGACTCTCGTACTTCCTCTCGAGTGGAGACGGGTATGTCGGGGAACTTCTTAAGTTGCAGCAAGGGTGTGAAGGACCCTTTTGGAAGTTCCAGAAGTTAGGTGTGATTAGCCTTGAGACACCTCGCGGAAATGGGCCTCATCTCGCCTGGAAGGGAGAACCTCCTGGATTTTCTCAGGTTGCGGCAGGTGCTCTCGACTTACGACGGGGACCTCAGGGACCCGCTCTGGTGGCCTCAGGAAAGGCCAGTCCCCATGCGAGTTGCTCGGGGGCTTCGGGATTGGCTCTCCCGTCGATGCCGGGGCCTAAGACTGGCTGGGAGCCAGCGTGAGGGAAGCCCGCCCGTGACAAGGATATGAGGATGGAAGCTGACATACGCAAGGCCGTGCTCAGATTTCAGTGATCCCTCTGGAAATTTTAAGCACGTACCCCAACAAAAATCTGCCTTTTTTTGTGCTCTGCTTTTTCACTCTTCTGACCTTTTCTGGAAAAAGTCAATTCAGGGCGTTAGTCTTCTGCATTTAAAAGGAGTGTTTCAATCCAAAAACCCTCTGATTTCTTTCTAGCCTGCCTGTAGGACTCGTACAGCTGCGCTTGTGATTGTTTGAGGCCTCCTGGACCGCAGGAGGCACAGGAAGCTTAAAAACATCCTAGGAATGCAGGAGCTTCCGAGGAGTCAAAACCTTAGAATAGGACTGATTAAAAGTTTCATTATTTGGGTCCAATGCTTGCTGCCAAATTTTCATATCCTTTATTTTTAGATATAGTTGGTATATAGAAAAACAAGTAGTAGACCTGGTATTAGCAACATTAGATCTTTGAGTTAAGTACCTTCTTTGTTATAACCCACTGCACCTTTGTTCTATAGAGATGTAACTTTAATGCTTTAAGGAGATGCCAGATTAAAGAAAAACACTTCAGGGGAAAACAAAATTAACATTCATTAAGGAAGAGAGCCAAAAAGTGTTAACAAGCCTCTTGGCCAGAAGATAATGTAAATCACCTGAGACCTTTTGTATACAAAATGATATACAGAAAGAATCTGGGTTGCGAACACTACATAATTGTGTGTTATCCATTGATCTCCATGTTTTATCAAAAGTATAAAAGGCCTTCTGAACAATAAAGGAGGAGGCCAGGGGCCGGGGGCCAGTTTCTCGGACCAGCTTCTCGAACTAGTCTCTCCAGCCTGGTTTCTTGGGACTCTGGCTCCCCCCGTGTCTTTCTCTCTCTTTCTTCTTCTCTACCTTTCCTTCTCTCTGCTCTTTACTATAACTTCAGGCTGAATCTCCACCTGGAGTGCGGAGGCTCGCCAGGTCTACTTACTTGCCCTGGCTGTTAAGACCCGCACAAAAGGGAGCTTAAGGCGAGGCACCCTTAGATATTCAAGCGGGCGCCGGTGGCCCAACGTAGGTGGTGTAAATTCCTTGTCTGGAATTTTATTGGCCGTCCGCGTAAACCAAGCTATTCAGCCCTCTTCCTCCACTTAATCTTGGTACTACACTATAGTTTCCTAATCTAATCTTACATTAATAAATAAAACAAGTCTTTCCACGCCAACGCCGTTCACCCTTCGAATTCCCTGGATCCACCGAGGCTGGACCCCGGCATAAGACCTTGTGTGGAGTCCGTGCCGGAACCTGAGGATTCCTCTCCAGTGCTGACATGGATCTTGGGGTACTTCTGGAGTCTCCACCGGGGATTCAGTCCTCGTCTCGACTTAGGTCATGCTCCCGCACTTTCCTCCCGAGCTGTAGCAGCAGTGTCATGCTTCCCTTCGCGTGGATGAAGAAATCTGTGGCTTTCACTCGACGTTTTCGCAGGAGGCTTTCCCACGAGGCTTTCCCACAGGGCTGTCCCACGTGCCACCGTGGTGTGAGTCGATCCTCAGCTTGAAAGTCGAGGCACTGCAGAGAAAACTGGTTTCCCTGGAATGGACTGAGACATCTGGGGGACTCAGGGTATGGTGGCTCGACACTGGAGTTCCTCTCGCCTTTCCTGTGGAGAGCGCCTCCTCTTTAGATGCGACGGAAATGCCGGGAATTCTTTCCCGACCACGCAGGGAAAGGATCCCTCCTCTCGAGCAAGGAAGCGGAACCGGGGCTCCTCTGGATGTCGGCGGAACTCTCGTGCTTCCTCTCGAGTGGATACGGGTATGTCGGCGAACTTCTTGAGTTGCAGCAAGGGTGTGAAGGACCCTTTGGAAGTTCCAGAGGTTAGGTGTGATTAACCTCGAGACGCCCTCAGCGGAAATGGGCCTCATCTCGCCTGGATGGGAGAACCTCCTGGATTTTCTCGACTTGCGGCAGGTGCTCTCGACTTACGACGGGGACCTCAGAGCCCCGCTCTGGTGGCTTCAGGAAAGGCCATTCCCCATGCGAGTTGCTCGGAGGCCTCTCGGGATTCCTCTCCCGTCGATGCCGGGGCCTAAGACCTTGTGTGGAGTCGGTGCCGGAACCTGAGGATCCTCTCCAGTGCTGACATGGATCATGGGGTACTTCTGGAGTCTCCCGCGGGGAGTCCGTCCTCGTCTCGAGTGGGGGCATGCACGTGCGTTTACCGCCCGAGCTGTAGCAGCAGTGTCACGCTTCATTTCGCATGGATCAAGGGATCTGTGGCTTTCCCTCGAGGCTTTCCCACGAGGCTTTCCCACGAATCTTTCCCACAGGGCTCTCTCCACGTGCCACCATGGTGTGAGTCGTTCCTCGGATTGAAAGTCGAGGCAGTGCAGGGAAAACAGGTTTCCCTGGAACGGACTGAGACATCTGGGGGACTCTGGGAAATGGTGGCACGACCCTGGAGTTCCTCTCGCCTTTCCTGTGGAGAGCGCCTCCTCTTCAGATGCAACGGGAACGTCGGGAATTCTTTCCCGACCTCGCAGGAAAGGATCCCTCCCCTCGAGTTAGGAGGCGGAAACGGGGCTCCTCTGGATGTGGGCGCGACTCTCGTGCTTCCTCTCGAGTGGAGACGGGTATGTCGGGGAACTTCTTGAGTTGCAGCAAGGGTGTGAAGGACCCTTTGGAAGTTCCAGAGGTTAGGTGTGATTAGCCTCGAGACGCCTCAGTGGAAATGGGCCTCATCTCGCCTGGAGGGGAGAACCTCCTGGATTTTCTCGAGTTGCGGCAGGTGCTCTCGACTTACGTCGGGGACCTCAGGGACCCGCTCTGGTGGCCTCAGGAAAGGCCAGTCCGCATGCGAGTTGTTCGGGGGCCTCTCGGGATTCCTCTCCCTTCGATGCCGGGGCCTAAGACTGCCGGGAGCCAGTGTGAGGAAGCCCCGCCCGTGACAAGGTTATGAGGAAGGAAGCTGACATACGCAAGGCATGCTCAGACTTCAGGGATCCCTCTGGAAGTTTTTAAGCACGTACCCCAACATAAATATGCCGGTTTTTTGTGCTCTGCTTTTTCACTCTTCTGACCTTTTCTGGAAAAAGTCAATTCAGGCCGTTAGTCTTCTGCATTTGAAAGAGTGTTTCAATCCAAAAACCCTCTGATTTCTTTCTAGCCTGCCTGTAGGACTCGTACAGCTGCGCTTGTGATTGTTTGAGGCCTCCTGACCGCAGGAGGCACAGGGAAGCTTAAAACATCCTAGGAATGCAGGAGCTTCCGAAGAGTCAGAATCTTTAGAATAAGACTGGATTAATAGTTTCATTTTTTGGGTCAATGCTTGCTGCCAAATTTTCATATCCTTTATTTTTAGATATAGTTGGTATATAGAAAACAAGTAGTAGACCTGGTATTAGCAACATTAGATCTTTGAGTTAAGTACCTTCTTTGTTATAAACCCACTGCACCTTTGTTCTGTAGAGATGCAACTTTAATGCTTTAAGGAGATGCAGATTAAAGAAAAACACTTCAGGGG
Source organism: Capra hircus (assembly GCF_001704415.2). NCBI lineage: Eukaryota > Metazoa > Chordata > Mammalia > Artiodactyla > Bovidae > Capra > Capra hircus. Next base: position 5,977 of record NW_017195020.1, read on the forward strand.
AAACAAAATTAACATTCATTAAAGAAGAGAGCCAAAAAGTGTTAACAAGCCTCTTGGCCAGAAGATAATGTAAATCACCTGAGACCTTTTGTATACAAAATGATATACAGAAAGAATCTGGGTTGCGAACACTACATAATTTTGTGTTATCCATTGATCTCCATGTTTTATCAAAAGTATAAAAGGCCTTCTGAACAATAAAGGAGGAGGCCAGGGGCCGGGGGCCAGTTTCTCGGACCAGCTTCTCGAACTAGTCTCTCAGCCTGGTTTCTTGGGACTCTGGCTCCCCCCGTGTCTTTCTCTCTCTTTCTTCTTCTCTACCTTTCCTTCTCTCTGCTCTTTACTATAACTTCAGGCTGAATCTCCACCTGGAGTGCGGAGGCTCGCCAGGTCTACTTACTTGCCCTGGCTGTTAAGACCCGCACAAAAGGGAGCTTAAGGCGAGGCACCCTTAGATATTCAAGCGGCGCCGGTGGCCCAACGTAGGTGATGTAAATTCCTTGTCTGGAATTTTATTGGCCGTCCGCATAAACCAAGCTATTCAGCCCTCTTCCTCCACTTAATCTTGGTACTACACTATAGTTTCCTAATCTAATCTTACATTAATAAATAAACAAGTCTTTCCACGCCAAACGCCGTCCACCCTTCGAATTCCCTGGATCCACCGGGGCTGGACCCCGGCATAAGACCTTGTGTGGGAGGCGGTGCCGGAACCTGAGGATTCCTCTCCAGTGCTGACATGGATCTTGGGGTACTTCTGGAGGTCTCCCAAGGGGAGTCAGTCCTCGTCTCGAGTGGGGGCATGCACGTACGCTTTCTCCCGAACTGTAGCAGCACTGTCATGCTTCCCTTCGCGTGGATCAAGGGATGTGTGGCTTTCCCTCGAGGCTTTCCCACGAGGCTTTCCCACGAGGCTTTCCCACAGGGCTGTCCCACGTGCCACCGTGGTGTGAGTCCATCCTCGGCTTGAAAGTCGAGGCAGTGCAGGGAAAACAGGTTTCCCTGGAATGGACTGAGACATCTTGTGGACTTTGGGAATGGTGGCACGACCCTGGAGTTCCTCTCGCCTTTCCTGTGGAGAGCGCCTCCTCTTGAGATGCGACGGGAACGTCGGGAATTCTTTCCCGACCACGCAGGGAAAGGATCCCTCCTCTCGAGCTAGGAGGCGGAAATGGGGCTGCTCTAGATGTGGGCGGGACTCTCGTGCTTCCTCTCGAGTGGAGACGGGTATGTCGGGGAACTTCTTGAGTTGCAGCAAGCTTGTGAAGGACCCTTTGGAAGTTCCAGAGGTTAGGTGTGATTAGCCTCGAGACGCCTCAGGGAAATGGGCCTCATCTCGCCTGGAGGGGAGAACCTCCTGGATTTTCTCGAGTTGCGGCAGGTGCTCTCGACTTAAGACGGGGACGTCGGGTACGCGCTCTGGTGGCCTCACTAAAGGCCAGTCCCCATGCGAGTTGCTCGGGGCCTCTTGGAATTCCTCTCCCGTCGATGCCAGGGCCTAAGATCTTTTGTGGAGTCTGTGCCAAAACCTGAGGATTCCTCTCCATTGCTGACATGGATCTTGGGGTACTTCTGGAGTCTACTCAGGGGAGTCAGTCCTCCTCTAAGTGGGGGCATGCACATGCGCTTTCCTCCCGAGCTGTAGCAGCAGTGTCACACTTCCTTTCGCGTGGATCAAGGGATCTGTGGCTTTCCCTCGAGGCTTTCCACGAGGCTTGCCCACAGGTCTGTCCCACGTGTCACCGTGGTGTGAGTCGATCCTAGGCTTGAAAGTCGAGTCAGTGCAGGGAAAATAGTTTTCCCTGGAATGGACTGAGACATCTGGGGGACTCTTGGAATGGTGGCACGACCCTGGAGTTCCTCTCGCCTTTCCTGTGGAGAGCACCTCCTCTTGAGATGCGACGGGAACGCGGGAATTCTTTCCCGACCACGCAGGGAAGGGATTCCTGCTCTCGAGCTAGGAGGCGGAAACGGGGCTCCTCTGATGTGGGCGGGACTCTCGTGCTTCCTCTCGAGAGGAGACGGGTATGTCGGGGGAACTTCTTGAGTTGCAGCAAGGATTTGAAGGACCCTTTGTAAGTTACAGAGGTTAGGTGTGATTAGCCTGGAGACGCCTCAGCAGAAATGGGCCTCATCTCGCCTGGAGGGGAGATCCTCCTGGATTTTCTCGAGTTAGGGCAGGTGCTCTCGACTTACGACGGGGATCTCAGGGACCCGCTCTGGGGACCTCAGGAAATGCCATTCCCCTTTCGAGTTGCTCGGGGCCTCTCGGGATTCCTCTCCCGTCGATGCCGGGGCCTAAGACCTTGTGTGGAGTCGGTGCCAGAACCTGAGGTTTCCTCTCCAGTGCTGACATGGATCTTGGGGTACTTCTGGAGTCTCCCCAGGGGAGTCAGTCCTCGTCTCGAGTGGGGCATGCACCTGCGCTTTCTTCCCGAGCTGTAGCAGCAGTGTCATGCTCCCGTCGCGTGGATCAAGGGATCGGTGGCTTTCCCTCGAGGCTTCCTCACGAGCTTTCCCACGAGGCTTTCCCACGAGGCATTCCCTCAGGGCTGTCCCACGTGTCACCGTGGTGTGAGTCGATCCTCGGCTTGAAAGTCGAGGAAGTGCAGGGAAAACAGGTTTCCCTGAAATGAACTGAGACATCTGGGGACTCTGGGAATGGTGGCACGACCCTGGAGTTCCTCTCGCCTTTTCCTGTGGAGAGCGCCCTCTTCAGATGCAACGGGAACTTCGGGAATTCTTTCCCGACCACGCAGGGAAAGGATCCCTCCTCTCGAGCTAGGAGTCGGAAACGGGGCTCCTCTGGATGTGGGCGGGAATCTCGTGCTTCCTCTCCAGTGGAAACGGGTATGTCGGGGAACTTCTTGAGTTGCAGCAAGGGTGTGAAGGACCCTTTGGAAGTTCCAGAGGTTAGGTGTGATTAGCCTCGAGACGCCTCAGTGGAAATGGGCCTCATCTCGCCTGGAGGGGAGAACCTCCTGGATTTTCTCGAGTTGCGGCAGGTGCTCTCGACTTACGACGGGGACCTCAGGGACCCGCTCTGGTGTCCTCAGGAAAGGCCATGTCCGCATGCGAGTTGCTCGGGGCCTCTCGGATTCCTCTCCTGTCGATGC
>NW_017195021.1:0-9091 GCF_001704415.2 Capra hircus
CAAGGTCTTAGGCCCCGGCATCGACGGGAGAGGAATCCGAGAGCCCCCGACAATTCGCATGGGGACTGGCATTTCTGAGGCCACCAGGGCGGTCCCGAGTCCCGTCTTAAGTCCACAGTACCTGCCGCAACTCGAGAAATCCAGGAGGTTCTCCCCTTCAGGCGAGATGAGGCCCATTTCCCCTGAGGCGTCTCGATGCTAATCACACCTAACCTCTTCCCTCCAGGCGAGATGAGGCCCATTCTGCTGAGCCATATCCAGGCTAATCACACCTTGCTGCAACTCAAGAAGCTAGCCGACATACCCGTCCCAGTGGAGAGGAAGCACGAGAGTCCCGCTCACATCTAGAGGAGCCCCGTTTCCGCCTCCTAGATCGAGAGGAGGGATCCTTTCCTGTGTGGTCGGGAAAGAATTCCCGGCGTTCCCGTCGCATTTCAAGAGGAGGCGCTCTCCCACAGGAAAGGCGAGAGGAAATCCAGGTTCGTGCCACCATTCCCAGAGTCAGCCAGATGTCTCTGTCCATTCCAGGGAAACCTGTTTTCCCAGCCAATGCCTCGACTTTCAAGCCGAGGATCGACTCACACCACGGTGGCACGTGGGACAGCACTGTTTGAAAGGCCCGTGGGGAAAGCCTCGTGGGAAAGGCTCGTGGAAAGCCTCTAGGAAAGCACTGATCCCTGATCCACGCGAAGGGAAGAGTGACACTGCTGCTACAGCTCTGGAGGAAATTGCACATGCATGCCCCAATAGATATGAGGACTGACTCACCTGGGAGACTCCAGAAGTACCCCAAGATCCATGTAAGCACTGGAGAGGAATCCTCAGGTTCCGGCACCGACTCCACACAAGGTCTTAGGCGACGGGAGAGGAATCCCGAGAGGCCCCCGAGCAATTGCATGGGGACTGGTCTTTCCGAGAGGCCCCCGAGCAAGCATGGTCCCTGGAGGTCCTTCGGTCGGTACAGTTGAGCAGTCCAGAGCACCTGAAAGAATATCTCAGAGGAGGCGCTCTCACAGGATCCAGGGTCGTGCCAGGTTCTCAGTCCATTCTCCCTGCACTGACTTTCAAGCCGAGGATCGACTCATGGCCCAGCCCTGTCCTCGAGTCCCTTGATCCTCGCCCGTGACACTGCTGCTACAGGGCGAGACGTGCATGGCCACAACTCCAGAAGTCTCAAGATCGTCAGCACTGAGAGGAATCCAGGTTCTTCCAGTCTTAGGCCCTCATCGAAGAGGAATCCTCACAATACTGGTCTTTCCTGAGGCATCCCTGAGGTCAACACCCTCTAGAAAATCCAGGAAGGCGAGATCCCATTTCAGGCAATCACACCTAAATCTGGAACTTCTCCACACCCGCTGCAGAAGTTCCCCGACATACCCGTCTCCACTCGAGAGGAAGCACAGGAGTCCTGCCCACATCCAGATGAGCCCCGTTTCCGCCTCATAGCTCGAGAGGTGGGATGCTTTCGCTGCGTGGCTGGAAAAGAATTCCCGGCGTTCACGTCGCATCTCAAGAGGAGGCGCTCTCCACAGGAAAGGCGAGAGGAAATCCAGGTTCGTGCCACCATTCCCAGAGTCAGCCAGATGTCTCTGTCCATTCCAGGGAAACCTGTTTTCCGTTCAATGCCTCGACTTTCAAGCCGAGGATCGACTCACACCACGGTGGCACGTGGGACAGCACTGTGGGAAAGGCCCGTGGGAAAGCCTCGTGGGAAAGGCTCGTGGGAAAGCCTCTAGGGAAAGGCACTGATCCCTTGATCCACGCGAAGGGAAGCGTATCACTGCTGCTAGAGCTCGGGAGGAAAGCGCACGTGCATGCCCCCACTCGAGACGAGTACTGACTCCCCTGGGGAGACTCCAGAAGTACCCCACGATCCATGTCAGCACTGGAGAGGAATCCTCAGGTTCCGGCACCGACTCCACACAAGGTCTTAGGCCCCAGCAACGACGGGAGAGGAATCCCTAGAGGCCCCCGAGGAATTCTCATGGGGACTGGCCTTCCCTGAGGCCACCAGAGCGGGTCCCTGAGGTCCCCGTGGTAAGTCGAGAGCACCTGCCGCAACTCGAGAAAATCCAGGAGGTTCTCCCCTCCAGGCGAGATGAGGCCAATTTCCGCTGATTCGTCTCGAGGCTAATCACACCTAACCTCTGTAACTTGCAAAGGGTCCTTCACACCGTTGCTGTAACTCAAGAAGTTCCCCGACATTCCCGACTCCACTGGAGAGGAAGCTCGAGAGTCCCGCCCACGTCAAGAGGAGCCCTGTTTCTGCCTCCTAGTTCGAGAGGAGGGATCCTTTCCCTTCGTGGTCAGAAAAGAATTCCCGGCGTTCCGGTCGCATCTCAAGAGGAGGCGCTCTCCACAGGAAAGGCGAGAGGAACTCCAGGGTCGTGCCACCATTCACAGATTCCCCCAGAAGTCTCAGTCCATTCCAGGGAAACCTGTTTTCCCTGCACTGCCTCGACTTACAAGAGGAGGATCGACTCACACCACTGTAGCACGTGGGACAGCCCTGTGGGAAAGCCTCGTGGGAAAGCCTCGTGGCAAAGCCTCGAGGGAAAGCCACAGATCCCTTGATCCACGCGAAGGGAAGCGTGACACTGCTTCTATAGCTCGGGAGGAAATCGCAAGTGCATGTCCCCACTCGAGACGAGGACTGACTCCCCTGAGGAGACTCCAGAAGTAGATCCATGTCAGCACTGGAGAGGAATCCTCACCGGCACCGAACACAAGGTATTAGGCAGCATCGTCCCGAGAGGCCCCGAGGAATTCTCTTGGGGAATGGCAGGCCACCAGAGTGGGTCCCTGAGAAGTCAATAGCACCTGCTGCAACTCCAAGGAGGTTCTCCCATCCAGGCGAGATGAGGCCCATTTCCGCTGATTCGTCTCGAGGCTACTAACCTCTGGAACTTGCAAAGGGTCCTTCACACCCTTGCTGCAACTCAAGAAGTTAGACTCCACTGGAGAGGAAGCACGAGAGTCCCGCCGACATCCAGAGGAGCCGCGTTTCCACCTCGAGAGGAGGGATCCTTTCCCTGCGTTGTCGGGAAAGGATTCCGGTGTTCCCGTCGAATCTCAAGAGGAGGCGCTCTCCACAGGAAAGGCGAGAGGAACTCCAGTGTCGTGCCACCATTCCCAGAGTCCCCCAGATGTCTCAGTCCATTCCAGGGCAACCTGTTTTTCCTGCACTGCCTCGACTTTCCGACTCACACCACGGTGGCACGTGTGACCACTTTAAAAGCCTTGTGGGAAAGCCTCGTGCGAAAGCCTCGAGGTCCCTTGATCCACGGAAGGGAAGCGTGACACTGCTGCTACAGCTCGGGAGGAAAACGCTCGTGCATGCCCCTACTCGAGACGAGGACTGACTCCCCTGCGGGAGACTCCAGAAGTACCCCAAGATTCACGTTGTCACTGGAGAGGAATCCTCAGTTTCCGAGCACGGACTTCACACAAGGTCTTAGGCCCTGGCATCGACTGGGAGAGGAATCCCGAGAGGCCCCGAGCTAACTCGCATGGGAGAGGCCTTTCCTGAGGCCACCAGAGGGGTCCCTGAGGTCCCCGTCGTAAGTCGAGAGCACCTGCCGCAACTCGAGAAAATCCAGGAGGTTCTCCCCTCCGGGCGAGATGAGGCCCATTTTCCGCTGAGGCGTCTCGAGGCTAATCACACCTAACCTCTGGAACTTCCAAAGGGTCCTTCACACCCTTGCTGCAACTCAAGAAGTTCCCCGATATACCCGTCTCTTCTCAGGAGGAAGCACGAGAGTCCCGCCCACATTCAGAGGAGCCCCGTTTCCGCCTCCTAGCTCGAGAGGAGGGATCCTTTCCCTGCATGGTCGGGAAAGAATTCCCGGCGTTCCTGTCGCATCTCAAGAGGAGGCGCCTCTCCACAGGAAAGGCCAGAGGAACTCCAGGGTCGTGCCACCATTCCCGAGAGTTCCCCAGATGTCTCAGTCCATTCCAGGGAAACCTGTTTTCCCTGCACGGCCTCGACTTTCAAGCCGAGGATGGACTCACACCACGGTGGCACGTGGGACAGCCCTGTGGGAAAGCCTCGTGGGAAAGCCTCGGAGGAAGCCTCGAGGGAAAGCCACAGATCCCTGGATCCACGCGAAGGGAAGCGGGACACTGCTGCTACAGCTCGGGAGGAAAGCGCACATGCATGCCCCCACTCGAGACGAGGACTGACTCCCCTGGGGAGACCACAGAAGTACCCCAAGATCCATGTCAGCACTGGAGAGGAAACCTCAGGTTCCAGCACCGACTCCACACTAGGTCTAAGGCCCCCGGCATCGCCGGAAGAGAAATCCCGATGGGCCCACCGAGCAACTCGCATGGGGACTGGCCTTTCCTGAGGCCACCAGAGCGGGCACCTGAGGTCCCCGTCGTAAGTCGAGAGCACCTGCCGCAACTCGAGAAAATCCAGGAGGTTCTCCGCTCCAGGCGAGATGAGGCCCATTTCGGCTGAGGCGTCTCGAGGCTAACCACACCTAACCTCTGGAACTTCCAAAGGGTCCTTCACACCCTTGCTGCAACTCAAGAAGTTCCCCGACATACCCGTCTCCACTCGAGCGGAAGCACGAGACTCCCGCCCACATCCAGAGGAGCCCCGTAGCCGCCTCCTACCTCGAGAGGAGGGATCCTTTATCTGCGTGGTCGGGAAAGAATTCCCGGCGTTCCCGTCGCATCTCAAGAGGAGGCGATCTCCACAGGAAAGGCGAGAGGAACTCCAGGGTCGTGCCACCATTGCCAGGGTCCCCCAGATGTCTCAGTCCATTCCAGGGAAACCTGTTTTCCCTGCACTGCCTCGACTTTCAAGCCGAAGCATAGACTCACACCACGGATGTGGGACAGCCCTGTGTGAAAGCCTCGTGGGAAAGCCTCGTGGGAAAGCCTCGAGGGAAAGCCACAGATCCCTTGATCCACGCGAAGGGAAGCGTGACACTGCAGCTACAGCTCGGAGGAAAGCCCACGTGCATGCCCCCACTCGAGACGAGGACTGACTCCCCTGGGGAGAGCCCAGATGTACCCCAAGATCCATGTCATCCCTGGAGAGGAATCCTCAGGTTGCCCCACCGACTCCACACAAGGTCTTAGGCCCTTGCATCGCCCGGAGGGGAATCTGAGAGGCCCTCGAGCAACTCGCATGGGGACTGGCCTTTCCTGAGGCCACCAGAGCGGGCCCAGATGTCCCCGTCATAAGTCGAGAGCACCTGACACACCTCGAGAAAATCCAGGAAGTTCTCCCCAACAGGAGAGATGAGGCCCATTTCCGCTGAGCCGTTTCGAGGCTAACCACACCTAACCTCTGGAACTTCAATAGGGTCCTTCACAACCTTGCTGCAACTCAAGAAGTTCCCCGACATTCCCGTCTCCACTCGAGAGGAAGCACGAGAGTCCCGCCACATCCAGAGGAGCCCCGTTTCCGCCTCCTAGCTCGAGAGGAGGGATCCTTTCCCTGCGTGGTCGGGAAAGAATTCCCGGCGTTCCCTTCCCATCTCAAGAGGAGGCGCTCTCCACAGGAAAGGGCGAGAGGAACTCCAGGCTCGTGCCACCATTCCCAGAGTCCCCCAGATGTCTCAGTCCATTACAGGGTAACCTGTTTTTCCTGCACTGCCTCGACTTTCAAGCTGAGGATCCACTCACACCACGGTGGCACGTGGGACAGCCCTGTGGGATAGCCTCCTGGGAAAGCCTCGTGGGAAAGCCTCGAGGGAAAGCCACAGATCCGTTGATCCACGCGAAGGGAAGCATGACACTGCTGCTACAGCTCGGGAGGAAACGCACGTGCATGCCCCCACTAGAGACGAGGTCTGACTCCCCTGGGGAGACTAAAGAAGTACCCCAAGATCCATGTCAGCACTGGAGAGGAATCCTCAGTTTCCCGGCACCGACTCCACACAAGGTCTTAGGCCCCTGCATCGACGGGAGAGGAATCCCGAGAGGCCCCCGAGCAACTCGCATGGGGACTGACCTTTCCAGAGGCCACCTGAGCGGGTCCCTGAGGTTCCTGTCGTAAGTCGAGAGCACCTGCCTGCAACTCGAGAAAATCCAGGAAGTTCTCCCCTCCAGGCGAGATGAGGACCATTTCCGCTGAGGCGTCTCGAGGCTAATCACACCTAACCTCTGGAACTTCCAAAGGGTCCTTCACACCCTTGCTGCAACTCAAGAAATTCCCGACATATCCGTCTCCACTCGAGAGGAAGCACGAGAGTCCCACCCACATCCAGAGGAGCCCCGTTTCTGCCTCCTACCTCGAGAGGAGGGATCCTTTCCCTGCGTGGTCCGGAAAGAAATCCCGGCGTTCCCGTCGCATCTCAAGAGGAGGCGCTCTCCACAGGAAAGGAGAGGGGATCTCCAGGGTCGTGTCACCATTCCCAGAGCCCAAAGATGTCTCAGTCCATTCCAGGAAATCATGATTTCCCTGCACTGCCTCGACTTTCAAGCCGAGGATCGACTCACACCACGGTGAAACTTGGGACAGCCCTCGTGGGTAAGCCTCGTGGGAAAGCCTCGAGGGAAAGCCACAGATCCCTTGATCCACGCGAAGGAAAGCGTGACACTGCTGCTACAGCTCGGGAGGAAAACCTCAGGTGCATGCCCCCACTCGAGACGAGGACTGACTCCCCCTGGGGAGACTCCAGAAGAACCCCAAGATCTATGTCAGCACTGGAAGAGGAATCCTAAGTTCCCGGCTCCGAATCCACACAAGGTCTTAGGCCCCGGCATCGACGGGAGAGGAATCCCGAGAGGCCCCCCGAGCAACTCGCATGGGGACTGGCCTTTCCTGAGGCCACGAGAGCGAGTCCCTGAGCTCCCCGTCGTACAGTCGAGAGCACCTGCCTGCAACTCGAGAAAATCCAGGAGGTTTCTCCCCTCCAGGCGAGATGAGGCCAATTTCCGCTGAGGCGTCTCACGGCTTATTACACCTAACCTCTCGAACTTTCAAAAGCGTCCTTCACTCCCTTGCTGCAACTCAAGAAGTTCCCCAACATTCCTGTCTCCACTCGAGAGAAGCACGGAGAGTCCCGCCCACATCCAGATGAGCCCCGTTTCCGCCTCCTAGCTCGAGAGGTGGGATCCTTTCCCTGCGTGGTCGGGTAGAATTCCCGGCGTTCCCGTCGCATCTCAAGAGGAGGGGCTCTCCACAAGAAAGGCGAGAGGAACTCCAGGGTCGTGCCACAATTCCCAGGGTCCCCCAGATGTCTCACTAAATTCCAGGGCAACCTGTTTTCCCTGCACTGCCTCGACTTTCAAGCCGAGGATCGACTCGCACCACGGTGGCACGTGGGACAACCCTCTGGGAAAGCCTCGTGGGAAAGCCTCGGGGCCTCGAGGAAAGCCACAGATCCCTTGATCCACGCGAAGGGAAGTGTGACACTGCTGCTACAGTTGGAGAGGAAAGCGCCCGTGCATGCCCCCACTCGAGACGAGGACTGACTCCCCTGGGAAGACTCCAGAAGTACCTCAAGATCCATGTCAGCACTGGAGAGGAATCCTCAGGTTCTGGCACCGACTCCACACAAGGTCTTAGGCCCTGGCATCGACGGGAGAGGAATCCTGAGAGGCCCCCGAACTACTCGCATGGGCCCTGGCCTTCCCTGAGGCCAGCACAGCGGGTCCATGTGATCCCCGTCGTAAGTCGAGAGCACCTGGCACAACTCGAGAAAATCCAGGAGGTTCTCCCCTCCAGGCGAGATGAGGCCCATTTCCGCTGAGGTGTCTCGAGGCTAATCACACCTAACCTCTGGAACTTACAAAGGGTCTTCACACCCTTGGCTGGCAACTCAAGAAGTTTCCACGACATACCCGTCTCCACTCGGAGAGGAAGCACGAGAGACCCGCCCTCATCCAGAGGAGCCGCGTTTCCGCCTCCATAGCTCGAGAAAAGGGATCCTTTCACTGCGTGTTCGGGAAAGAATTCCCGGCGTTCCCGTCGCAACTCATGAGCAGGTGAACCTCTCCACAGGAAAGGCGAGAGGAACTCCAGGGTATTGCCACCATTCCCAGAGTCCCCCAGATGTCTCAGTCCATTCCAGGGAAACCTGTTTTCCCAGCACTGCCTCGACTTTCAAGCCGAGTATCGACTCACACAACGGTGGCACGTGGGACAGCCCTGTGGGAAAGACTCGTGTAAATGCCTCGAGGGAAAGCCTTGAGGGAAAGCCACAGATCCCTTGATCCACTCGACGGGAAGCATGACACTGCTGCTACAGCTCGGAAGAAAGCGCACGTGCATGCCCCCACTCGAGACGAGGACTGACTACCCTGGGGAGACTCCAGAAGTACCCCAAGATCCATGTCAGCACTGGAGAGGAATCCTCAGGTTCCGGCACCGACTCCACACAATTTCTTTGGCCCCGGCATAGACGGCAGAGGAATCCTGAGAGGCCCCGAGCAACTCGCATGGGGACTGGCCTTTACTGAGGCCCCCAGTCGGGTCCCTGACGTCCCCGTGGTAAGTCGAGAGCACCGGCCACAACAAGAGAAAATTCAGGAGGTTCTCCCCTCCAGGTTAGATGAGGCCCATATCCGCTGAGGCGTCTCGAGGCTAATCACACCTAACCTCTGGAACTAACAAAGGTTCTTCACACCCTTGCTGCAACTCAAGAAGTTCCCCGACATACCCCTCTCTACTCGAGAGGAAGCAGGAGACTCCCGCCCACATCCAGAGGAGCCCCGTTTCCTCCTCCTAGCTCGAGAGGAGGGATCCTTTCCTGCGTGGTCGGGAAAGAATTCCCGGCGCGCCCGTCGCATCTCAAGAGGAGGCGCTCTCCACAGGAAAGGCGAGAGGAACTCCAGGTTCCTGCCACCATTCCCAGAGTCCCCCAGATGTCTCAGTCCTTTCCAGGGAAACCTGTTTTCCCTGCACTGCCTCGACTTTCAAGCCAAGGATCGACTCACACCACGGTGGCACATGGGACAGCTCTGCGGGAAAGCCTCGAGAGAAAGCCACAGATCCGTTGATCCACGCGAAGGGAAGCGTGACACTGCTGCTACAGCTCGGGGAAAGCGCACGTGCAGCCCCACTCGAGACAAGGACTGACTCCCCTGGGGAGACTCCAGAAGTACCCCAAGATCCATGTCAGCACTGGGG
>NW_017195022.1:0-9090 GCF_001704415.2 Capra hircus
GGCGTCCCTGAGGTCCCCATCGTAAGTCGAGAGCACCTGCCGCAACTAGAGAAAATCCAGGTGGTTTTCCCCTTGAGGCGAGATGAGGCCCATTTTTCTGCTGAGTGTCTCAAGGCTAATCACACCTAACCTCTGTAACTTCCAAAGGTTGATTTCACACCCTTGCTGCAACTCAAGAAGTTCACCGACATACCCGTCTCTACTTGAGAGGAAGCACGAGAGTACCGCTCACTTCCAGAGGAACCCCGTTTCCGCTCCTAGCTCGAGAGGAGGGATCATTTCCTTCGTGGTCGGAAAGAATACCCAGCGTTCCCGTCGCTTCTCAAAGGAGGCGCTCTCCACAGGAAAGGCGAGAGGAACTCCAGGGTGTTGCCACCATTCCCAGAGTCCCCCAGATGTCTCAGTCCATTCCAGGGAAACCTGTTTTCCCTGCACTGCCTCGACTTTCCAGCCAAGGATAGACTCACACCACGGTGGCACGTGGGACAGCCTGTGGGAAAGTCTCGTGGGAAAGCCTTATGGGAAAGCCTCATGAGGAAGCCTCGAGGGAAAGCCACTGATCCCTTGATCCATGCGAAGGGAAGCGTGACACTGCTGCTACAGCTCGGGAGGAAAGCGCACGTGCATGCCCCCACTCGAGCGAGGTCTGACGCCCCTGGGGAGACTCCAGAAGTCCCCGAAGATCCATGTCGGCACTGGAGAGGAATCCTCAGGTTCCGGCACTGACTCCACACAAGGTCTTGCCCCGGCATGGACGGGAGAGGAATCCCGAGAAGCCCACGAGCAACTTGCATGAGGACTGGCCTTTCATGAGGCCACCAGAGCATGTCTCTGAGGTCCAAGTCGTAAGTCGAGAGTTCCAGCTGCAACTCGAGAAAATCCAGGAGGTTCTCCCCTCCAGGCGAGATGAGGCCCATTTCCGCTGAGGCGTCTCGAGGCTAATCAATTCTAACATCTGGAACGTCCAAAGGGTCCTTCACACCCTTGCTGCAACTCAAGAAGTTCCCCGACATAACCGTCTCCACTTGAGAGGAAGCACGAGAGTCCCGGCCACATCCAGAAGAGCCCCGTTTCCGTATCATAACTCGAAAGGTGGGATCCTTTCCCTGCGTGGTCGGGAAAGAATTCCCGCGTTCCCGTCGTATCTCAAGAGGAGGCGCTCTCCACAGGAAAGGGCGAGAGGAACTCCAGGGTCGTGCCACCATTCCCAGAGTCAACTAAATGTCTCCGTCCATTCCAAGGAAACCTGTTTTCCCTGCACTGCCTGGACTTTCAAGCTGAGGATCGACTCACACCACGGTGGCACGTGTGGACAACCCTGTGGGAAAGCCTCGTGGAAAGCCTCGAGGGCAAGGCACAGATCCCTTGATCCACGCGAAGGGAAGGGTGACACTGCTGCTACAGCTCGGGAGGAAAGCGCACGTGCATGCCCCCACTCGAGACGAGGACTGACTCCCCAGGGGAGACTCCAGAATTACCCCAAGATCCATGTCAGCACTGGAGAGGAATCCTCAGGTTCCGACACCCCCTCCACACAAGATCTTAGGCCCCCGCATCGACGGGAGAGGAATCCCGAGAGGCCCCCGAGCAACTCGCATGGGGACTGGCCTTTCCTGAGGCCACCAGAGCGGGTCCCTGAGGTCCCCGTCGTAAGTCGAGAGCCCTGCCGAAACTCGAGAAAATCCAGGAGGTTCTCCCTCCAGGCGAGATGAGGCCCATTTCCGCTGAGGCTTCTCGAGGCTAATCACACCTAACCTCTGAAACTTCCAAACGGTCCTTCACACCCTTGCTGCAACTCTAGAAGTTCCCCGACATACCCGTCTCCACTGGAGAGGAAGCAGGAGAGTCCAGCCCACATCCAGAGGAGCCCGTTTCGCCTCCTAGCTCGAGAGGAGGGATCCTTTCCCTGCCTGGTCTGTAAAGAATTCCTGGCGTTCCCGTCGCATCTCAAGATGAGGTGCTCTACACAGGAAAGGCGAGAGGAACTCCAGGGACGTGCCACCATTCCCAGAGTCCCCCAGATGTCTCCGTCCATTCCAGGGACACCTGTTTTCCCTGCACTGCCTCGACTTTCAAGCCGAGGATCGACTCACCGCGGTGACACGTGGGACAGCCCTGTGGGAAAGCCTCTAGGGAAAGCCACAGATCCCTTGATCCACTCGACGGGAAGCGTGACACGGCTCTAGAGCTGGGGAGGAAAGCGCACGTGCATGCCCCCACTCGAGACGTGGACTGACTCCCCTGGGGAGACTCCAGAAGTACCCCAAGATCCATGCCAGCCCTGGGAGAGGAATCCTCAGGTTCCGCAAACGACTCCACACAAGGTCTTAGGCCCCGGCATCGACGGAGAGGAATCCCGATAGGCCCCCGAGCAACTGTCATGGGGACTGTCCTTTCCTGAGGCCACCAGAGCGTGTCCCTGAGGTCCCCGTTGTAAGTCGAGAGCACCTGCCGCAACTCGAGAAAATCCAGGAGGTTCTCCCTTCCAGGCGAGATGAGGCCCATTTCCGCTGAGGCTTCTCGAGGCTAATCACATCTAACCTCTGAAACTTCCAAAGGGTGATTCACACCCTTGCTGCAACTCAAGAAGTTCCCCGACATACCCGTCTCCACTCGAGAGGAAGCACAAGAGTCCCGACAACATCAGAGGAGCTCCCTTTCCGCCTCCTAACTCGAGAGGAGGGATCCTTTCCCTGCTTGTCTGGAAAGAATTCCTGGCATTCCCGTCGCATCTCAAGATGAGGTGCTCTCCACAGGAAAGGCGACAGGAACTCCAGGGTCGAGCCACCATACCCAGAGTCACCCAGATGTCTCAGTCCATTCCAGGGAAACCTGTTTCCCCTGCACTGCCTCGACTTTCAAGCCGAGGATAGACTCACACCACGGTGGCACGTGGGACAGCCCTGTGGGAAAGTCTCGTGGGAAAGCCTTATGGGAAAGCCTCATGAGGAAGCCTCGAGGGAAAGCCACTGATCCCTTGATCCATGCGAAGGGAAGCGTGACACTGCTGCTACAGCTCGGGAGGAAAGCGCACGTGCATGCCCCCACTCGAGCCGAGGTCTGACGCCCCTGGGGAGACTCCAGAAGTCCCGAAGATCCATGTCGGCACTGGAGAGGAATCCTCAGGTTCCGGCACTGACTCCACACAAGGTCTTGCCCGGCATGGGGGGAGAGGAATCCCGAGAAGCCCACGAGCAACTTGCATGAGGACTGGCCTTTCATGAGGCCACCAGAGCATGTCTCTGAGGTCCAAGTCGTAAGTCGAGAGTTCCAGCTGCAACTCGAGAAAATCCAGGAGGTTCTCCCCTCCAGGCGAGATGAGGCCCATTTCCGCTGAGGCGTCTCGAGGCTAATCAATTCTAACATCTGGAACGTCCAAAGGGTCCTTCACACCCTTGCTGCAACTCAAGAAGTTCCCCGACATAACCGTCTCCACTTGAGAGGAAGCACAAGAGTCCCGGCCACATCCAGAAGAGCCCCGTTTCCGTATCATAACTCGAAAGGTGGGATCCTTTCCCTGCGTGGTCGGGAAAGAATTCCCGGCGTTCCCGTCGTATCTCAAGAGGAGGCGCTCTCCACAGGAAAGGCGAGAGGAACTCCAGGGTCGTGCCACCATTCCCAGAGTCAACTAAATGTCTCCGTCCATTCCAAGGAAACCTGTTTTCCCTGCACTGCCTGGACTTTCAAGCTGAGGATCGACTCACACCACGGTGGCACGTGGGACAACCCTGTGGGAAAGCCTCGGAAAGCCTCGAGGGCAAGGCACAGATCCCTTGATCCACGCGAAGGGAAGGGTGACACTGCTGCTACAGCTCGGGAGGAAAGCGCACGTGCATGCCCCCACTCGAGACGAGGACTGACTCCCCAGGGGAGACTCCAGAATTACCCCAAGATCCATGTCAGCACTGGAGAGGAATCCTCAGGTTCCGACACCCCCTCCACACAAGATCTTAGGCCCCAGCATCGACGGGAGAGGAATCCCGAGAGGCCCCGAGCAACTCGCATGGGGACTGGCCTTTCCTGAGGCCACCAGAGCGGGTCCCTGAGGTCCCCGTCGTAAGTCGAGAGCCCCTGCCGAAACTCGAGAAAATCCAGGAGGTTCTCCCCTCCAGGCGAGATGAGGCCCATTTCCGCTGAGGCTTCTCGAGGCTAATCACACCTAACCTCTGAAACTTCCAAACGGTCCTTCACACCCTTGCTGCAACTCTAGAAGTTCCCCGACATACCCGTCTCCACTGGAGAGGAAGCAGGAGAGTCCAGCCCACATCCAGAGGAGCCCCGTTTCCGCCTCCTAGCTCGAGAGGAGGGATCCTTTCCCTGCCTGGTCTGTAAAGAATTCCCTGCGTTTCCCGTCGCATCTCAAGATGAGGTGCTCTACACAGGAAAGGCGAGAGGAACTCCAGGGACGTGCCACCATTCCCAGAGTCCCCCAGATGTCTCCGTCCATTCCAGGGACACCTGTTTTCCCTGCACTGCCTCGACTTTCAAGCCGAGGAATCGACTCACACTGCGCGGTGGACACGTGGGACAGCCCTGTGGGAAAGCCTCTAGAGGAAAGCCACAAGATCCCTTGATCCACTCGACGGGAAGCGTGACACGGCTCTACGAGCTGGGGAGGGAAAGCGCACGTGCATGCCCCCACTCGAGACGTGGACTGGACTCCCCTGGGGAGACTCCAGAAGTACCCCAAGATCCATGCCAGCCACTGGAGAGGAATCCTCAGGTTCCGCAAACGACTCCACACAAGGTCTTAGGCCCCGGCATCGACGGGAGAGGAATCCCGATAGGCCCCGAGCAACTGTCATGGGGGACTGTCCTTTCCTGAGGCCACCAGAGCGGTGTCCCTGAGGTCCCCGTTGTAAGTCGAGAGCACCTGCCGCAACTCGAGAAAATCCAGGAGGTTCTCCCCTTCCAGGCGAGATGAGGCCCATTTCCGCTGAGGCTTCTCGAGGCTAATCACATCTAACCTCTGAAACTTCCAAAGGGTGATTCACACCCTTGCTGCAACTCCAAGAAGTTCCCCGACATACCCGTCTCCACTCGAGAGGAAGCACAAGAGTCCCGACAACATCAGAGGAAGCCCCTTTTCCGCCTCCTAACTCGAGAGGAGGGAATCCTTTCCTGCTTGTCTGGAAAGAATTCCTGGCATTCCCGTCGCATCTCAAGATGAGGTGGCTCTCCACAGGAAAAGGCGACAGGAACTCCAGGGTCGAGCCACCATACCCAGAGTCACCCAGATGTCTCAGTCCATTTCCAGGGAAACCTGTTTCCCCTGCACTGCCTCGACTTTCAAGCCGAGGATAGACTCACACCACGGGTGGCACGTGGGACAGCCCTGTGGGAAAGTCTCGTGGGAAAGCCTTTATGGGAAAGCCTCATGAGGAAGCCTCGAGGGGAAAGCCACTGATCCCTTGATCCATGCGAAGGGAAGGCGTGACACTGCTGCTACAGCTCGGGAGGAAAGCGCACGTGCATGCCCCCACTCGAGCCGAGGTCTGACGCCCCTGGGGAGACTCCAGAAGTCCCCGAAGATCCATGTCGGCACTGGAGAGGAATCCTCAGGTTCCGGCACTGACTCCACACAAGGTCTTGCCCCCGGCATCGGACGGGAGAGGAATCCCGAGAAGCCCACAGAGCAACTTGCATGAGGACTGGCCTTTCATGAGGCCACCAGAGCATATCTCTGAGGTCCAAGTCGTAAGTCGAGAGCTCCAGCTGCAACTCCGAGAAAATCCAGGACGTTCTCCCCTCCAGGCGAGATGTGGCCCATATCCGATGAGGCATCTCGAGGCTAATCAACAAGCGTCTGGAACTAACAAAGGGGCCCTCAAAACCTAGTTGCAACTCAAAGAAGTTGCCCGAAATACCCCTCTCCACTCGAGAGGAAGCACGAGAGTCTTGCCCACACCCAGAGGAGCCCGTTTCCGGCCTCATAGCTCGAGAGGAAGGATCCTTTCCCTTGCTTATCCGGAAAGGAATTCCCGGCATTCCCCTCGCATCTCAAGAGGGAGGCGCAACCACAGGAAAGGCGAGAGGAACTCCAGGGTCGTGCCACCATTCCCAGATCCCCCAGATGTCTCAGTCCATTCCAGGGAAACCTGTTTTCCCTACACTGCCTCGACTTTCAAGCCGAGCATCGACTCACTGCTTGGTGGCACGTGGGAACAGCCCTGTGTGAAAGCCTCGTGGGAAAGCCTCGGAGGGAAAGCCACAGATCCCTTGATCCACGCGAAGGGAAGCGTGACACTGCTGCTACAGCTCGGGAGGAAAGCGCACGTGCATGCCCCCACTCGAGACGAGGACTGACTGCCCTGGGTAGATTCCAGAAGTACCCCAGACCCATGTCGGCAGTGCAGAGGATTCCTCAGGTTCCGGCACCGATTCCACACAAGGTCTTAGGCCCCGGCATCGACGGGAGAGGAATCCCGAGAGGCCCCCGAGAAACTAGCATGGGGACTGGCCTTTCCTGAGGCCAGCAGAGCGGGTCCCTGAGATCCCCGTCGTAACTCGAGAGCACCTGCTGCAACTCGAGAAAATCCAGGAGGTTCTCCCCTCCAGGCGAGATGAGGCCCATTTCTGCTGAGGCGTGTCGAGGCTAATCACAACTAACCTCTGGAACATCCAAAGGTCCTTCACACCCTTGCTGCAACTCAAGAAGTTCCCCGACATACCCGTCTCCACTCGAGAGGAAGCACGAGAGTTCTGCCCACATCCAGAGGAGCCCCCCGTTTCCGCCTCCTAGCTCGAGAGGAGGGTTCCTTTCCCTGCGTGGTCAGGAAAGAATTCCCGGCGTTCCCGTCGCATCTCAAGAGGAGGCGCTCTGCACAGGAAAGGCGAGAGGAAGTCCAGGGTCGTGCCACCATTCCCAGAGTCCCCCAGATGTCTCAGTCCATTCCAGGGAAACCTGTTTTCCCTGCACTGCCTCGACTTTCAAGCCGAGGATCGACTCAAACCTCGGTGGCACGTGGGACAGCCCTGTGGGAAAGCCTCGAGGGGAAAAACCTCGAGGGAAAGCCACAGATCCCTTGATCCACCAGGAAGGCAAGTGGAACACTGCTGCTACAGATCGGGAAGAAAGCGCACGTGCATGCCCCCACTCGAGACGAGGACTGACTCCCCTGGGGAGACTCCAGAAGTACCCCAAGGATCCATGTCAGCACTGTAGAGGAATCCTCAGGTTCCGGCACCCACTCCACACGAGACCTAGGCCCCGGCATCGACGGAGAGGAATCCCGAGAGGCCCCGAGCAACTCGCGTAGGGACTGGCATTTCCAGAGGCCACCAGAGCAGGTCCCTGAGGTCCCCATCGTAAGTCGATAGCACCTGTCGCAAACTCGAGAAAATCCTGGAGGTTCTCCCCTCCAGGCGAGATGAGGCCCATTTCCACTGAGGCGTTTCGAGGCCAATCACACCTAACCTCTGGAACTTACAAAGGGTCCTTCACACCCTTGCTGCAACTAAAAAAGTTCCCCGACGTACCCGTCTCCATCTCGAGGGGAAGCACGAGAGTCCTGCCCACATCCAGAGGAGACCCGTTTTCTGCCTCCTAGCTCGAGAGGAGGGATCCTTTTCCCTGCGTGGTCTAGGAAAGAAGTCCCGGTGTTTCCTGTCGCATCTCAAGAGGAGTCGCTCTCCACAGGAAAGGCGAGAGGAACTCCAGGGTCGAGCCACCATACCCAGAGTGACCCAGAATGTCTCTCAGTCCATTCCAGGGAAACCTGTTTCCCCTGCACTGCCTCGACTTTCAAGCCGAGGATCGACTCACACCACGGGTGGCACGTGGAACAGACCCTGTGGGGAAAGCCCTCGTGGGAAAGCCTCGAGGGAAAGCCACAGATTCCTTGTTTCACCGAGAAGGGAAGCGTGACACTTCTGCTACAGCTCGGGAGGAAAGTGCACGTGCATGCCCCACTTGAGACGAGGATGAAACCCCCGGGGAGACTCCAGAAGTACCCCAAGATCCATGTCAGCACTGGAGAGGAATCCTCAGGTTCCAGCACTGACTCCACACAAGGTCTTAGGCCCCCCATCGACGGGAGAGGAATCCCGAGAGGCCCCAGAGCAACTCGCATGGGGACTGGCCTTTCCTGAGGATACCAGAGCGGGTCCCTGAGGTCCCCGTCGTAAGCCTAGAGCACCTGCGGCAACTCGAGAAAATCCAGGAGGGTCTCCCCTCCAGGTGAGATGAGGCCCATTTCCGCTGAGGCGTCTCGAGGCTCATCACACCTAACCTCTGGAACTTCCAAAGGGTCCTTCACACCCTTGCTGCAACTCAAGAAGTTCCCCGACATAGCCGTATCCACTCGAGAGGAAGCACGAGAGAGTCCCGCCCACATCCAGATCGGCCCCATTTCCGCCTCCTAGCTCGAGAGGAGGGATCCTTTCTCTACGTGGTCGGTAAAGAATTCCGGTGTTCCCGTCGCATCTCAAGAGGAGGCGCCCTCCACAGGAAAGGCGAGAGGAACTCCAGGTCGTTCTACCATTTCCAGAGTCCCTCAGAAGTCTCAGTCCATTCCAGGGAAAACTGTTTTCCCTGCACTGCCTCGACTTTCAAGTCGAGGATCGACTCACACCACGGTGGCACGTGGACAGCCCTGTGGGACAGCCCTATGGGAAAGCCTCGAGGGAAAGACACAGATCCCTTGATCCACGCGAAGGGGAAGCGTGACACTGCTGCTACAGCTCGGGAGGAAAGCGCACGTGCATGCCACCACTTAGAGGAGGACTGACTCCCCTGGGGAGACTTCAGAATTACCCCAAGATCCATGTCAGCAATGGAGAGGAATTCTCAGGTTTTGCCACAGACTACACATAAGATCTTAGGCCCGGCTTTGACGGGAGAGGAAACCGAGAGGCCCGAGCAACTCGCATGGGGACTGGCCTTTCGTGAGGCCACCAGAGCGGGTCCCTGAGGTCCCTGTCGTATGTCGAGAGCACCTGCCGCACTCGAGAAAATCCAGGAGGTTCTCCCCTCCAGGCGAGATGAGGCCCATTTCGCTGAAGCGTCTCGAGGCTAATCACACCTAACCTCTGGAAATTCCAAAAGGTCCTTCACACCCTTGCTGCATCTCAAGAAGTTCCCCGACATAC
>NW_017195023.1:0-9090 GCF_001704415.2 Capra hircus
AGGTCCCTGTCGTAAGTCGAGAGCACCTGCGCAACTCGAGAAAATCCAGGAGGTTCTCCCCTCCAGGCGAGATGAGGCCCATTTCCGCGGAGGCGTCTCGAGGCTAATCAACCTGGCCTCTGGAACTTCCAAAGGGTCCTTCACACCCTTGCTGCAACTCAAGAAGTTCCCGACGTACCCCTCTCCACTCGAGAGGAAGCGCGAGAGTCCTGCCCACATCCAGAGAAGCCCCGTTTCCGCTCCTCATAGATCGAGAGGCGGAATCCTTTCCCTGCGTGGTCGGGAAGAAATTCCCGGCGTTCCGGTCGCATCTCAAGAGCGAGGCGGTCTCCACAGGAAACACGAGGAATCTCCAGGGTCGTGACACCATTCCCTGAGTGCCAGAGATTTCTCAGTCCATTCCAGGGAAACCTGTTTTCCCTGCACTGCCTCGACTTTCAAGCCGAGGATCCACTCACACCACCGGTGGCACGTGGGACAGCCCTGTGTGAAAGCCTCGTGGAAAGCCTCGTGCGGAAAGCCTCGAGGAAAAGCCACAGATCCCTTGATCCACGCAAAGGGAAGTGTGACACTGCTGCTACAGCTCGGGAGGAAAGCGCACGTGCATGCCCCCACTCGAGACGAAGGACTGACTCCCCTGGGAGACTCCAGAAGTACCCCCCAAGACCATGTCAGCACTGGAGAGGAATCCTCAGGTTCCGGCACCGGACTCCACAAAGATCTTAGCCCCGTCATTGACGGGAGAGGAATCCCGAAAGGCCCCGGAGCAACTCGCATGGGGACTGGCCTTTCCTGAGGCCACCAGAGCGGGTCCCTGAGGTCCCCATTGTAAGTCGAGAGCACCTGCCGCACCTCGAGAAAATCCAGGAGGTTCTCCCCTTCCAGGCGAGATTAGGCCCATTTCCGCTGAGGCATCTCGAGGCTAATCACACCTAACCTCTTGACTTACAAAGGGTCCTTCACACCCTTGCTGCAACTCAAGAAGTTCCCCAACATACCCGTCTCTACTGGAGAGGAAGCACGAGAGTCCCGCCTCATCCAGAGGAGCCCCGTTTCCGCCTCATAGCTCGAGAGAAGGGATATTTCCCTGCGTGGTCGGGAAAGAAATTCCGGCGTTCCGTCGCATCTCAAGAGGAGGTGCTCTCCACAGGAAAGGCGAGAGGAACTCCAGGGTCGTGCCACCATTCCCAGAGTCCCCCAGATGTCTCAGTCCATTCCAGGGAAACCTGTTTTCCCTGCACTGCCTCGACTTACAAGCCGAGGATCGACTCACACCAAGGTGGCACGTGGACAGCCCTGTGGGAAAGCCTCGAGGGAAAGCCTCGTGGGAAAGCCTCGAGGGAAAGTTGCAGATCCCTTGATCCACGCGAAGGGAAGCATGACACTGCTGCTACATCTCGGGAGGAAAGCGCACGTGCATGCCCCCACTTGAGACGAGGACTGACTCCCCTGGGGCGACTCCAGCCGTACCCCAAGATCCATGTCAGCACTGGAGAGGAATCCTCAGGTTCCGGCACCTACTCCACACAAGGTCTTAGGCCCCGGCATCGACGGGAGAGGAATCCCGAGAGGCCCCCGAGCAACTCGCTTGGGGACTGGCCTTTCCTGAGGCCACCGGAGCGGGTCCGTGAGGTCCCCGTAGTAAGTCGAGAGCACCTGCCACAACTCGAGAAAATCCAGGAGGTTCTCCCCTCCAGGCGAGATGAGGCCCATTTCCCCTGAGGCATCTCGAGGCTAATCAAACCTAACGTCTGGAACTTACCAAAGGGTCTTTCACACCCTTGCTGCAACTCAAGAAGTTCCCCGACATACCCGTCTCCACTCGAGAGGAATCACGAGAGTCCCGCCCTCATCCAGAGGAGCCCCGTTTCCGCCTCCTAGCTCGAGAGGAGGGATCCTTTCCCTGTGTTCTCGGGAAAGAATTCCCGGCGTTCCCATCGCATCTCAAGAGGAGGCCCTCTCCACAGGAAAGGCGAGCGGAACTCCAGGGTGTGCCACAAATCTGATAGTCCCCCAGAGGTCTCAGTCCATTCCAGGGAAACCTGTATTCCCTGCACTGCCTCGAGTTTCAAGCCGAGGATCGACTCACACCACGTTGGCACGTGAGACAGCCCTGTGGAAAAGCCTCGTGGGAAAGCCTTGTGGAAAAGACTCGAGGAAAAGCCACTGATTCCTTGATCCACTCGACGGGAAACATGACACTGCTGCCCCATCTCGGGAGGAAAGCGCACTTGCATGCCCCCAAACGAGACGAGGACTGACTCCCCTAGGGAGACTCCAAAAGTACCCCAAAATCCATGTCAGCACTGGGGAGGAATGCTCAGGTTCCGGCACCGACTCTACACAAGGTCTTAGGCCCCGGCATCGACGGGAGAGGAGGCCCTAGAGGCCCCCGAATTACTCGCATGGGGACTGGCCTTTCCTGAGGCCACCAGAGCGGGTCCCTGATGTCCCCGTCGTAAGTCGAGAGCACCTGCCGCAACTCGAGAAAATCCAGGAGGTTCGCCCCTCCAGGCGAGATGAGGCCCATTTCCGCTGAGGCGCCGCGAGGCTAATCACACCTACCCTCTGGAACTTACAAAGGGTTTTCACACCCTGGCTGCAACTCAAGAATTTCCCCGACATACCCGTCTCCACTCGAGAGGAATCACGAGAGTCCCGCCCTCATCCAGAGGAGCCCCCGTTTCCGCCTCCTAGCTCGAGAGGAGAGATCCTTCCCCTGCGTGGTCGGGAAAGAATTCACGGCATTTCCGTCGCATCTCAAGAGGAGGCACTCTCCACAGGAAAGGCGAGAGGAACTCCAGGGTCGTACCACCATTCCCAGAGTCCCCCAGATGTCTCAGTCCATTCCAGGGAAACCTGTTTTCCCTGCACTGCCTCGACTTTCAAGCCGACGATCGACTCACACCACGGTGGCACGTGGGCAGCCTTGTGGGAAAGCCTCGTGGGAAAGCATCGTGGGAAAGCCTCGAGGGAAAGCCACAGATCCCTTGATCCACGCGAAGGGAAGCGTGACACTGCTGCTACAGCTGGGGAGGAAAGCGCACGTGCATGCCCCCACTCGAGACGAGGACTGACTCCACAGGGGAGACTCAGGAAGTACCCCAAGATCCATGTCAACACTGGAGAGGAATCCTCAGGTTCCGGCACCGACTCCACACAAGGTCTTAGGCCGCGGCATCGATGGGAGAGGAATACCGAGAGGCCCCCGAGCAACTCGCATGGGGACTGGCCTTTCCTGAGGCCACCAGATCATGTCCCTGAGGTTCCCATCGTAAGTCGAGAGCACCTGCCGCAACTCGAGAAAATCCAGGAGGTTCTCCCCTCCAGGCGAGATGAGGCCCATTTCCGCTGAGGCTTCTCGAGGCTAATCACACCTAATCTCTGGAACTTTCAAAGGGTCCTTCACACCCTTGCTGCAACTCAAGAAGTTCCCCGACATACCCGTCTCGACTCGAGAGGAAGCACGAGAGTCCCGCCCACATCCAGAGGAGCCCCGTTTCCGCCTCCTAGCTCGAGAGGAGGGTTCCTTTCCCTGCGTGTTCAGGAAAGAATTCCTGGCCTTCCCATCGCAGCTCAAGAGGGGGCGCTCTCTACAGGAAAGGTGAGAGGAACTCCAGGGTCGTGCCACGATTCCCAGAGTCCCCCAGATGTCTCAGTCCACTCCAGGGAAACGTGTTTTCCTTGCACTGCCTCGACTTTCAAGCCGAGGAATGACTCACACCACGGTGGCACGTTGGACAGCCATTTGGGAAAGCCTCGTGGGAAAGCCTCGTGGGAAAGCCTCGTGGGAAAGACTCGGGGAAAGCCACAGATTCCTTCATCCACGCGAAGGGAAGCGTGACACTACAGCTACAGCTCGGGAGGAAAGCGCACGTGCATGCCCCAACTCGAGACGAGGACTGACTCCCTTAGGGAGACTCCAAAAGTACCCCAGGAACCATGTCAGCACTGGAGTGGAATCCTCCGGTTCCTGCACCTACTCTACACAAGGTCTTAGGACCCAGCATCGACGGGAGAGGAATCCGAGAGGCCCCATGCAACTAGCATGGGGACTGGCCTTTCCTGAGGCCACCAGAGCGGGTCCCAGAGGTCCCCGTCGTAAGTCGAGAGCACCTGCCGCAACTAGAGAAAATCCAGGAGGTTCTCCCTTCCAGGCGAGATGAGGCCCATTTCCGGTGAGGCGTCTCGAGGCTAATCACACCGAACATCTGGAATTTCCAAAGGGTCCTTCACACCCTTGCTGCAACTCAAGAAGTTCCCCGACATACCCGTCTCCACTCGAAAGGAAGCACGAGAGTCCGGCCCACATCCAGAGGAGCCCCGTTTCCGCCTCCTAGCTCGAGAGGAGGGATCATTTCCCTTCGTGTTCGGGAAAGAATTCCCGACGTTTCCGTCGCATCTCAAGAAGAGGCGCTCTCCACAGGAAAGGCGAGAGGAACTCCAGGGTCGTGCCACCATTCCCAGAGTCCCTCAGATGTCTCAGTCCAATTCAGGGAAACCTTTTTTCCCTGCACTGCCTCGACTTTCAAGCCGAGGATCGACTCTCACCACGGTGGCACGTGGGACAGCCTTGTGGGAAAGACTCGAGGGAAAGCCTCGTGGGAAAGCCTCGAGGGAAAGCCACAGATCCCTTGATCCACGCGAAGGGAAGCCTGACACTGCTGCTATAGCTGGGGAGGAAAGCGCACGTGCATGCCCCCACTCGAGACGAGGACTGACTCCCCAGGGGAGACTCAGGACGTACCCCAAGATCCATGTCAGGACTGGAGAGGAATCCTCAGGTTCCGGCACCGACTCCACACAAGGTCTTAGGACCCGGCATCGACAGGAGAGGAATCCCGAGAGGCCCCCGTGCAACTCGCATGGGGAATGGCCTTTCCTGAGGCCACCAGAGCATGTCCCTGAGGTCCCCGTCGTAAGTGGAGAGAAACTGCTGCAACTCGAGAAAATCCAGAAGGTTCTCCCCTCCAGGCGAGATGAGGCCCATTTCCAATGAGGCCTCTCGAGGCTAATCACACCTAACCTCTGGAACTTCCAAAGGGTACATCACCCACTTGTTGCAACTCAAGAAGTTCCCCGACATAACCGTCTCCACTTGAGAGAAAGCTCGAGCCTCCCGCCGACATCCAGAGGAGCCCCGTTTCCGCCTCCTAGCTCGAGAGGAGGGATCCTTTCCCTGCGTGTTCGGGATAGAATTCCCGGCGTTTCCATCGCATCTCAAGAGGAGGCGCTCTCCACAGGAAAGGCGAGAGGAACTCCAGGGTCGAGCCACCATACTCCAGAGTCCCCCAGATGTCTCAGTCCATTCCAGGGAAACCAGTTTTTCCTGCACTGCCTCGACTTTCAAGCCGAGGATCGACTCACACCACGGTGGCACGTGGGACAGCCCTGTGGGAAAGCCTCGTGGGAAAGCCTCCTGCAAAAACCTCAATGAAAGCCACAGATTTCTTCATCCACGCGAAGGGAAGCATGACACTGCTGCTACAGCTCGGGAGGAAAGTGCACGTGCATGACCTAAGTCGAGACGAGGACTGAATCCCCGGTGGAGACTCCAGAAGTACCCCAAGACCATGTCAGCACTAGAGAGGAATCCTCAGGTTCCGGCACGGACTCCACAAAGATCTTAGGCCCCGTCATTGACGGGAGAGGAATCCCGAAAGGCCCCGGAGCAACTCGCATGGGGACTGGCCTTTCCTGAGGCCACCAGAGCGGGTCCCTGAGGTCCCCATTGTAAGTCGAGAGCACCTGCCGCACCTCGAGAAAATCCAGGAGGTTCTCCCTTCCAGGCGTGATTAGGCGCATTTCCGCTGAGGCATCTCGAGGCTAATCACACCTAACCTCTTGACTTTCCAAAGGGTCCTTCACACCCTTGCTGCAAGTCAAGAAGTTCCCCAACTTACCCGTCTCTACTGGAGAGGAAGCACGAGATTCCCGCCCTCATCCAGAGAAGCCCCGTTTCCGCCTCATAGCTCGAGAGCAGGGATATTTCCCTGCGTGGTCGGGAAAGAAATCCCGGCGTTCCCGTCGCATCTCAAGAGGAGGTGCTCTCCACAGGAAAGGCGAGAGGAACTCCAGGGTCGTGCCACCATTCCCAGAGTCCCCCAGATGTCTCAGTCCATTCCAGGGAAACCTGTTTTCCCTGCACTGCCTCGACTTTCAAGCCGAGGATCGACTCACACCAAGGTGGCACGTGGGACAGCCCTGTGGGAAAGCCTCGAGGGAAAGCCTCGTGGGAAAGCCTCGAGGGAAAGTTGCAGATCCCTTGATCCACGCGAAGGGAAGCATGACACTCCTGCTACATCTCGGGAGGAAAGCGCACGTGCATGCCCCCACTGGAGACGAGGACTGACTCCCCTGGGGAGACTCCAGAAGTAACCCAAGATCCATGTCAGCACTGGAGAGGAAACCTCAGGTTCCGGCACCGACTCCACACAAGATCTTAGGCAGCGGCATCGATGGTAGAGGAATCCCGAGAGGCCCCCGAGCAACTCGCTTGGGGACTGGCCTTTCCTGAGGCCACCAGAGCGGGTCCCTGAGGTCCTCGTCCTAAGTCGAGAGCACCTGCCGAAACTCGAGAAAATCCAGGAGGTTCTACCCGCCAGGCGAGGTGAGGCCCATTTCCGCAGAAACGTCTCGAGGCAAATCACACCTAACCTCTGGAACTTCCAAAGGGTCCTTCACACCTTTGCTGCAACTCAAGAAGTTCCCCCACATACCCGTCTCCACTCGAGAGGAAGCACCAGAGTCCCGCACACATCCAGAGGAGCCCCGTTTCCGCCTCCTAGCTCGAGAGGATGGATCCTTTCCCTGCGTGGTCGGGAAAGAATTCCCGGCGTTTCCGTCGCAACTCAAGATGAGGCGCTCTCCACAGGAAAGGCAAGAGGAACTCCAGGGTCGAGCCACCATTCCCAGAGTCCCCCAGATGTCTCAGTCCATTCCAGGGAAACCTGTTTTCCCGGCACAGCCTCTACTTTCAAGGCGAGGATCGACTCACACCACGGTGGCACGTGGGACAGCCCTGTGGGAAAGCCTCGTGGGAAAGCCTCGTGGGAAAGCCTCGAGGGAAAGCCACAGATCCCTTGATCCTCGCGAAGGGAAGCGTGACACTGCTGCTACAGCTCGGGAGGAAAGCGCACGTGCATGCCCCCACTCGAGACGAGGACTGACTCCCCTGGGGAGACTCCGGAAGTACCCCAAGATCCATGTCAGCACTGGAGAGGAATCCTCAGGTTCCGGCACCGACTCCACACAAGATATTAGACACCGGAATCGACGGGAGAGGAATCCCAAGAGGCCCCCGAGCAATTCGCATGGGGACTGGCCTTCCCTGAGGCCACCAGAGCGGGTCCCTGAGGTCCCTGTCGTAAGTCGAGAGCACCTGCCGCAACTCGAGAAAATCCAGGAGGTTCTCCCCTCCAGGCGAGATGAGGCCCATTTCCGCGGAGGCGTCTCGAGGCTAATCAACCTGGCCTCTGGAACTTCCAAAGGGTCCTTCACACCCTTGCTGCAACTCAAGAAGTTCCCCGACGTACCCCTCTCCACTCGAGAGGAAGCGCGAGAGTCCTGCCCACATCCAGAGAAGCCCCGTTTCCGCCTCATAGATCGAGAGGCGGAATCCTTTCCCTGCGTGGTCGGGAAAGAATTCCCGGCGTTCCGGTCGCATCTCAAGAGGAGGCGGTCTCCACAGGAAACACGAGGGGATCTCCAGGGTCGTGACACCATTCCCTGAGTGCCAGAGATTTCTCAGTCCATTCCAGGGAAACCTGTTTTCCCTGCACTGCCTCGACTTTCAAGCCGAGGATCCACTCACACCACGGTGGCACGTGGGACAGCCCTGTGTGAAAGCCTCGTGGGAAAGCCTCGTGGGAAAGCCTCGAGGAAAAGCCACAGATCCCTTGATCCACGCAAAGGGAAGTGTGACACTGCTGCTACAGCTCGGGAGGAAAGCGCACGTGCATGCCCCCACTCGAGACGAGGACTGACTCCCCTGGGGAGACTCCAGAAGTACCCCAAGACCATGTCAGCACTAGGAGAGGAATCCTCAGGTTCCGGCACGGACTCCACAAAGATCTTAGGCCCCGTCATTGACGGGAGAGGAATCCCGAAAGGCCCCGGAGCAACTCGCATGGGGACTGGCCTTTCCTGAGGCCACCAGAGCGGGTCCCTGAGGTCCCCATTGTAAGTCGAGAGCACCTGCCGCACCTCGAGAAAATCCAGGAGGTTCTCCCTTCCAGGCGAGATTAGGCCCATTTCCGCTGAGGCATCTCGAGGCTAATCACACCTAACCTCTTGACTTTACAAAGGGTCCTTCACACCCTTGCTGCAACTCAAGAAGTTCCCCAACATACCCGTCTCTACTGGAGAGGAAGCACGAGAGTCCCGCCCTCATCCAGAGGAGCCCCGTTTCCGCCTCATAGCTCGAGAGAAGGGATATTTCCCTGCGTGGTCGGGAAAGAAATTCCGGCGTTCCCGTCGCATCTCAAGAGGAGGTGCTCTCCACAGGAAAGGCGAGAGGAACTCCAGGGTCGTGCCACCATTCCCAGAGTCCCCCAGATGTCTCAGTCCATTCCAGGGAAACCTGTTTTCCCTGCACTGCCTCGACTTACAAGCCGAGGATCGACTCACACCAAGGTGGCACGTGGGACAGCCTGTGGGAAAGCCTCGAGGGAAAGCCTCGTGGGAAAGCCTCGAGGGAAAGTTGCAGATCCCTTGATCCACGCGAAGGGAAGCATGACACTGCTGCTACATCTCGGGAGGAAAGCACACGTGCATGCCCCCCACTTGAGACGAGGACTGCACTCCCCTGGGGCGACTCCAGCCGTACCCCAAGATCCATGTCAGCACTGGAGAGGAATCCTCAGGTTCCGGCACCTACTCCACACAAGGTCTTAGGCCCCGCATCGACGGGAGAGGAATCCCGAGAGGCCCCGAGCAACTCGCTTGGGGACTGGCCTTTCCTGAGGCCACCGGAGCGGGTCCGTGAGGTCCCCGTAGTAAGTCGAGAGCACCTGCCACAACTCGAGAAAATCCAGGAGGTTCTCCCCTCCAGCGCGAGATGAGGCCCATTTCCCTGAGGCATCTCGAGCC